>NC_046362.1:15595359-15828497 GCF_011125445.2 Fundulus heteroclitus
TCTTTAAAGTGTACCTCATCCCGATATAAAAACATGACACTGCCACAGACAAATTTTGAAAAAGGCCACCAAAGTTGGCACTCCCAACAATGGTGGTTGTTGTGGGCAGTGCCAAGAGCACTTGTGGAGCCCAGAGGGCCTGATCAGTTCGAGCTGCTGGCTCAAGGTGCTGACTCAATGATGCCTGATGCCGGTACTGCCAAGGCAGTGGAGGACAGTATGGGTGTAGTCTAATAGTGGTAAGGTGATGTTAGCGGTCTCAATGCTAATAAGGACAAATGTTCAAAGCAGTAAAACGCTAAACACTATCAATCAATGCTCGCGATTCCGGGTATGCGTTTATACCTGAACCCAGGGCTATAATGATGAAAGCATGTACTATTTAAACTAATAGGAACATTAAGTTGCGATAGCCTCCATTCAACCCTAAGAGGACAGCAATAAGACAGGCATTGCAGAAAGAAACAGGTTAACATGAAAATGTAAAAAATTGCACAACAATAAAGTAAAAACACGAAAAAAAGTAGCGCCCTTAAGCTCAATACATACAGTTTATCTGTAAGAAAAAGTTGATTTTGGGTTGAGTTACACTTCAAGTGGTTAAAGGTTACAAGGTTACCAACTCAAACTCTCATGGTTCTTACTCAGATCATACTTTATGCCACACTCATACCACACAAAACACAGTTTTGTTCAGAAATAATATCCTCAGGACCTCAAATCAGAAACGAACAGCCATGAAGTATCTACTGGAGGAGTATTTAGAGCCAACAGAAATCCTGATATCTAGTCCTCTGCAGACTTGTAACCTATACTGACCGTTTGTCTTGACACATATGAGTCCCGTGTGCTGACAAAAGCAAACTGTATTTCCTAACTGCTGGTGGGTGGATCAGTTTATGTGCTCAGTTGATTGGGTAAAACCATGCCCAGTCACACTCTTTAAGCCTGTGGTCAATATCAGCTCTGTGCACAGCAAAGCTGTTACACTGGCCCATTAAAAAAGGAGGCTGTGGATGTCAGGCACCAGAAGCCGAGGCCATAAACAAGCCAGCAGACGGTGGTTATTCAGAGGTCAGGCAGAGTGCTCGGTTGTCGGTGGCGTTTGGCCGGGGGAAACAAAGTGATGAGGATTTAATGATATCCAGCTTTGTGCCTATTGATAGCAGAGTCAATGGGCTGCACTGTAGGTGTTTCTCTGATACACAGCAGATTAGCAGCTCTGTGCCAGATGAAAACGTCAGAGATCAATAGGACACAGGGGAGAATCAATAATCGCCCCACTGCTCTGTGGCTTGCATTTGGTGGATTGCTGTGGTCCTTTATGGCCTGTCGTGCTGTCAGCGTGCCATTAACTGCATTCATAAAACATGCATCACAGAGCTGTCATGGGCATCATATGTTAATGTCTGCCGCTAATGAATATGAATGTGCAGCTCGTAAGCCAGCGCTCTCTTTCCCTCTCATTATATTTCTTCACACTCTGCTGAGCTGAGAGAGCTTGTCTTGGATAAAATGTAAACCACCTCTTTATTGGGCTAAAATGTATCACTATCAAATTAAAACGGCATGCAGGTGAAAAAATAAATAAATAAATAAAAAACTCAGTTTGCAGCAGATCAAAAACTCTGAAGCGGTGGTGAATTAGAAAGAAATGAGTGGACTAATTACATCTCCAGCACAGAGCCTGGTGTGAAGAAATAATAGAGAATGTTCAGTCATGTCCTTAAAACTATAATCAGCGTTACCTGGGTTGTCGCGCTTCATTATAGTCCAGAGATCTCCGATTAATTAGCATTATTGTGCACGGTGAGTGAGAGAATTGGACAGTAATTACATTAACCTTCTGGATCGCACCTTGTCTTTCTACAAGATATGTCTGGGCAGTAAAAGATTGCTATTGCATAGATGATTACACTTATCCTCAACAGTGTCTGCCTACTAAATTGATCCAATTAGCCATTCAGGGCTAATTTAATTACTTGGGGCCGCTGTGGCTGGTCTGCATTTCCGTCCTTTCCACCAGGATAATCATAACTCCGAGCGGGAGAGCAGATTATCTTCAGCACGTGCATGAAGAAAGCAAATTTAATCTGATGTGGGGGGGGGGGAGCATGAATTATCAGACTCCTTAAACGTAAACAAATGAAGGCAAAGGGAACTCTTTGGCTGGATTTCTTGCGTATTAATGTGCTTCGAAGAAGAAGGAGCTAAGCAGGACACACCCAACCCCGGCTTTGCCACAGTTATCAGTGTCAGACGTCTCTCACTTCCCCAGAATATCAATCATGTGAGAAAAGTATGTTTCATTTTAAACTCTAATGAAGGTGAGAGCTGGCTCGTATGAGAGAGCGTTTCCGCGTCATTAGTATGCATGTGGCGGGCTCATAGTTGATATTAGGTGAAACCTTCTTCATGCACACGGAGTAATCTCATCTGCTTCACTTTGAGCAAAGCGCCGGGATGCCAGACACATACCAATCTTCTCTGCTCTGGGGACAATGTGAGTCTCAGAAATGAGAGGTGGAAAAACCACCTTGTTACCAGCCAACATCCATAATTGGCAAACTGAACGAGACGGCGATGAACTCTGGGCCTGGCTCGGCTTTGTTGTAATTAAGATGAAATTCGCCAATCGTTTAAACTCACAAATGGAGCTTTGACAGCAGGCCAAGAGTCTATTGAAATACCATTGGCTCGCAGCTGAGGTATTCATCGGTCTTTGCAAAAGGAGTGAGGCAGTGTATGAATGTGTTCAATCAGCATTCAGGGTTGGTTTCCCAGTAATTTGAGGAAAGGTCAAATTCTTATGTACAAACGCATAGAAATAAATGTTAGCATGCATGGTAAATATGTGTAAACAGCCCTAAGATTAATTAAGCTTTTACTGCAGTAGCATTATATCACCCTAAACATTTTTGAGAAAATCCGATGATTGTTGTTCTCCTTCTGTTAATACTTTGTAACAACCCCTTTTGCTGTTAGGACAGCACTAAGGACTCTTCCGTTACATTTTGCAAAGTCAGAGCACATAGAGAGTAAAGAATCTTTGACCATTCCTGAGTCCTGGGACAACACTTATGCTCTTTTCATTTTACACCACAGGTTTTTCTATAGTAGCTAGATGTGGGGCGTGAGGCGGCCATGGAAGAAGGTTGACTTTACGTCTGGTGAACCCCGTCTTTGTTGATTCTGCCCGGTGTTTTGCCTCTTCGTCTTGCTGCAGTAATCAACGATGAGCCATTTTCAGTTACTTGTACAGTCCGACAGCTTTTCATTGAAGATGTTATTCATAATTTTCAAAAATTCTTTGATGCTAAACAATCTAACGGGGTTCCCAAGACACAGCGGCCCCCAGCATCACAGATATTCCACCATACTTAACAGTGACTTCCTTTGTTTTTTGTTTGTTTTGATTTACACCAAACCCACCTGGATTGTTCAGAATAGAATAGAATAGAATAAAATAGAATAGTTACTATCCTTCCAATTAGGAAAATTATGTTTTGCAAATCAGTAACAGACGTCAAGAACAAACCTGAGTTAAAATAAACTTGTCGACTTGTTAAAGAAAAGATCAACCTAATCTCAGTTGCCCAAAGACCATAGCCCCACAGTTAAATCCCAGTGGCAATTTACAAACTCTACGTTTACGTTTGTGATGTTTGTTGTTGTTGTTTTTACGAGTTGGCATGTAGATAGGGTCCAATGGGGTACCGCGCACGTGACGTCACCGTCTCAAGAGCAACGCCCCTTTTGCCGCTTAGGTAGGGCACACAGGAGAGAACGCACGGATAACCCAGCTATTACAAGCGCAACAGAACCAGCGATATGACCGACTTTACAGCCGTTAAACTTTCCCAAGACGATGTCCCAGGCACACGGATTACTGGCCGCACTGTCGATGAACACACCAACCTTCAGCTCAAACGATGGCTTGAGGTTCGAGGGCTTAAAAAGACTGGAAAACTGGCCGAGTTGATGAACGGTAAGCTTTGCTTTTTTTCCTGCGCGGCGATCATGGCAGCGTTGGCCGTTTTTTTTTTTGTTGTTGTTTGCAATCACCGTCCAGGAATGGGTATATGTTTAATGTTTGTCTCATTTGAAATGTTTTTGAGTAAGCTATCCTGGTAGCAGGGTATCATGTTAGCGCCTGCTACCATGATAGCCTATATGCTGTCATGGTAGCAGGCGCTTCATTATTAACATGTCGGCCACCAAAATACTCTTACCTTGACTTGATGTCGCTGGAATTGGGTCAGGATGTTCTTCGGTTGGGCCCTTTCCTCCGACAAAATGCTTGCTACATATGTACGTGAATTTGGTAACTTTTTCCGGGTTGAACTGTTGTGTAGGCCGACCGCCCCGGTGTTCCAAGCGTACACATTTCTCCTTGGCAGTCTTGAAGAAAACATCCTTCATATGCGGCCGATCAGCGTAACTCGAGTCGCTGTTGCACGTTCCATAGCAACAATGTTTAAAAACCATGGTCTTAGATTTGGAAAAAGCAGTCGTTTACCGAGTAAAACCTAGGCTAACGCACGTCTCTTTTACAGCAAAACAGCGGCGGGTTTCCGGAGTTTGCCCCACTGCGTACCACGTGATGTGACGTCATCGTGACGTTGTGTTTCTAAAAATAGCTCGCGCGCGATACCCCATTGTTGTTGTTTGATATTTGTTGAGCCTAAGATACCACTCCTTATAATATGTAAGTATAAAACGCTCATGTTACATATTTTAAATAGATTTGAATGTGTATCAGTAATTATGGTAAATGGCTTGCACTTGTGCAGTGCTTTAACTAGTCCGACGACCCCAAAGCGCTTCACACTACAGTCAGAAGCGAAGCTGCCATACATCGGCGCCACCGGGCCCTCTGACCACCGCCAGCAGGCAACTCGGGTGAAGTGTCTCGCCCAAGGACACATCGACCGAGACGGTCAGAGCAGAGAATCAAACCCCACTGTGAGATTATGCTGCGGCACAAGATTAATTTCTTTAAGGCCTTCTACACATCCTCACTAGAGGTGCCAACACATTTGTCCGTATTTGTGTAAGATTAAGCCAGATCATCTGCAGGTTAACTAATATCAGATGACTGAATAGGGAAGAAAACCTGCTGGATGTCCTGTGTGTGTGCCCTTCTCTCATACCTTCATTTTCATATTAGCTGGTGGGAGCCATATTAAAGTCGGCGAATCGACAGCTCTGCTCGTACTGCAGCGGCTCTCTTTAGCGCCACCGTATCAGTTTGGCTCGGTCATGAACACAGCGCATATAAAGAGCTATAATCACAGCACTGTTTGGGGAGGCTTCTTTTAATCTGCGACTATTAGACTAGATCAGCGAGGATTCCTGCTCTGAGCTGTGTCAGTGATTAAAAAAAGAGAAAAAAGGTTGGATTTATTTCAAAACATCAAAAATTCATTGCCAGCTTATCCCAAAAGCATGACCACAGACATCCGCTGACGTGTATTCTACAGACATAAAAGTCAATTCTCTGATAAGACCAAGCTTCTTTACATTTGAATTCATGTTTAAAAAAAAAGGTTGTGAACTGTTATAATTATGACACTTTTCCATTTGGTAAAACCCTAAAAAGAATTTGGTTGTCATCGTCAGATAAGCAGACAAGCAAACAGCATGTTAAAACGTGATTATCCGACACTGTTATGGAATCAAAGTAGCCTCTTGAGACGAGCAGAAAGCGTTTGGTCTTTGCTTTACAATTCCCTTTATAAAGCAATATTTTAGAGTGGAAACTGTCTTTGAGTGCTTCAGCACAATAAATAATAAAGCACCAGAGCATCAACAAAGAACAATGAAATACTTCAGGATTAGAGCAGTAGACTGGATTTGTCCTTCACATGTTATTATCTAAAAGCAGATATGGATTGTGGTGAACGGAAATATGGATGATCATTTCCAACGCAGACAACAATAGGATGGCAGAATTTCTTTATTTACCTTTAGTTAATGTTAATGTTTTAGAATTTGTTTGATGTAAAAATAAAAAAAAAATAAACATTTGTTTCATATCAAATATGATAAGACATTGTTATCCTGCTGAGTGGAAGGAAAAAGAGGGAATGAGTGATTGTCCTAAATTTGCTTAAGTTTCTGTTTTATTTACTCAGCAATAACAGGCACACCTGTGTTTTGCGACGCTTAATTTTACATGATGCTTTATTTCTTGCAGCCGAACGGCATTGCTAACCTGCAAGCAGGTTCATTCCAGCCCCTCTGTACAATGATGCTGGTGAGAAGTTCACATCCAGTCATCATGAGAATCAATGTCATATTGATTTAATGTTTTTAAAGATGGATTTCCACAGTTTTTGTTTCCAAGGTAGACAATCAAACTACATACAACTTCTCTGATCTTTATTCACAAGAACTTGTTGTATAAGTTTGAATTTATGGTGAATGTTTCCACAAATCGTCAATTAAGCAAGGATAATTATATTTAAAACAATTAAATAAAATTTGAAGAAATATAATGTTTGATTTAATGTTCCTTACCAAGTCACACCTCCATCACAAACTTTTTGGAAACAAGATATTTGAGTAGTCTCATGGACATAATTGGTGGAATTTTGTTGAAATTGGTTGGTTTTGGGTTCAGGACTGGGCTTTGGGAAGGCCACTGTATAGAAGCTTCTTGTTAGTCTTACTGTGTTGATTTAAAACCAGTTTCACTGTGAGTTTAGTATCATTTTCCTGTTCGAACACCCAGCTTTGTTCCACTTTCAACTATTTTCAACAGGGAATTGTTGAAAATAGTAAGTGAAAGTGAAATTTGCAGCTGCCCCTATAAACCAAACCAAAGTCCTCAGAGACTACAAAGACTGAGATATTCGTGAAGTACAGTGTATCTCAAAGAGTCAAGGTGAGGTTTTAAAAACTACTGGGCCAACTGACGTGACGCCAGTTATAGGCTCGTTAGCAACTGACCAATCAGCGATTGCAATTAGTCCCAAAGTGAAATGTCCCTTGCCTGCGGGAACCTCAGCTCCGACAACATTGCATTACAAACTCCCTTTATATTACAAATGCATTGCAGTCAGAGGGATTTTGTTAAAATAATCATAGGGTAAGTACAATTTAGACAGGTGTTTATTCTTTTCCCAAAACCCAGAAGGAGTCTGCAAAAATCTAATAAATGACCCAAGCAGCTGAATACAACATTGATAATGATAATAATAATAGTGATCGACAGGGAGCATTGATGACTCAAATTTTAATCATATTGACATCGTGTGCTTAATGGTTAAATTAACAATGACTGACAGTAGTTCTGCTGTGTTAATGTGTTCTGGATATGTTTTATGTTGCAGCGTCCGGTTGCCTAAGCTGTTTCTTTGTCCGATGTGATCAGCTAACAGGACCCTGATTTTGCACAGAACATTTAACAGGCAGTGTAATGTAAAATTAGCACAACTAGTACAGAATTTCTTTGTAAATTCTTGCCATGGGTACCTTGATGGTGGCATAAAACATTTACAGCACTGTGCAGTAACTATTTTAGGATACTAATACACATTTTAAATTGGGGTAATAAGCTTTAACGTCGATTTTTCCGTGGTTACCTTGAATTAACTTAACTGATACGATTCTCGTTAGGAATGTTCTTTGCCTTAACGTCGCCTCTGGTAAAGCAGCGAGTTTCACCATCACCACCACTACAGCGAGGGTTAGAGCAGCCTGGGGTACACTTCGGCGTGGGCCGAGCGATCTTACAGCTGCCGTCGCATCAATTGTTAGGCAATGTGACGGCAGCATCATCCTGGGGGTCTCTTGCTGCCAGTGGTACTGCAGCTCTAATGACGAGTGCATGTAAACTGTGAAGTAAGTTTTTGCACTTTAACTCATGAAGCCTAAATCAAATGGTAACTGACAATTTCGACATCATTTCCAACTCGTTAAACAATTAAGCAACTATCAATGATTGCAAAAATAATTGCAAACGTCAAAGAGCATTGATGTTAGTGGCCACTTCTAACAAAATATAACTCGGAGCACCGAGAGCCACACAAGCCAGTTTAATCTTTTTAAATGTTTGATGGCATTTGCTTGAGAGTGAAAGCAACAAGTACATAATTATCTGTCTAATTAAGCTGCCAAAACACAAGCACAGTGCCTGAGCACCTCTGAAACTGTGAGTGCGCCATTCATTAGCATGTGCTATAAGCTTATTAATCATCTAACAGCCAATTAGCACACTGTTACCATTTGCAGTGGGTGTGTAAATAAATTCATGGGTTAATTTCTTCCTCTGATAATAAAGGGAACATTATGAAAATTAGCTCTGTGACTATGTAAATGATCTATGTTGTTAATTGCACAGCGGCGACGGATGTTTGCCGTGGACCAGGCGACTGATGCAACAAATATTTCCCAGGCTGTTAGAGAAATTAAACGGGTAGCTGCTGATTCCCTGGAGGAATCCACAAGCTGCAATAATGACATTTACCCAGCCTCTGGCACACTGATAATGACAATGTCGCCGCTTGGCAGCAGGCCAGCGGGAGGTGAGGGCGATGGTGTGGGGCTGGCAATCATCTCAGAGAAAGACAGCACAGACACACACACATACACACACATCCACACACACACACTGGCCACTTGGTGGAAAAACTGTGTGAAATCAGCTCTTGTATCAGCCACCGGTTATTAATTATAATTGCTTTCTAATAAGGGGGCATAAGCAAATTACCTCTCTGCTAAAACGTAGCTGCTGCAGAACATGCCGGTATTGTAACTAGAATCTAATGAGATTCATGGCACCAAAAACTACACAAACATAACTGCACATACACACTAATCCATGCAAAACTATCACCACTCACTGCTAATGGAATTAGAGGCAGTGCTGACAAATAAATGTCACTGTTTACAGTGCTTATTAAAGGAGCATTTGGGCGAATCTTGAAGTTAAAGGGAGACCAAGCAAAAGCATTCCACACTTTTCAGATTTTTTTGGGCTTAAAGAACAATGCATTAACTTCCATTCACTCTACGTGCATTTTAAGTCATTCTGCCATGTAAAATCTCAATCCATCTCGCTGCGGTATTCATCAGAGGCATGGCAGTCAAATTACTGTCGTGATTAACGAGGATGTTATGCTGATCTAGAATCAGCTAATCTGAGGGCTAAAGCTGTTGTCCTCAATGACGAAGAAATAAAGACATTGTTCATGGAAAAAGAAGCAAAAAAAAAAAGAAAAAAAAAAAGAAGTTGTCGTTTCTCCAACACCGCCAAAGCGCAAACCCCCAGCCTGCTCCACCCTCCTTGTCCCGGTTTTGTGATAAATGCTTCAGGCTGGTCTTAACCATGCGTGTGACAGAAGAGGAAATGAAGGCCGCTACAGACAGACAGGATGAATGGAGTATTTACTTCGTGTGGCTTCCATAAAACAGCCTGCCATGCACTACACTGCCAGCGCTGCAGTGCTGACAACGTCTTGCTACTGGCCGTGTAGCCCAGACATTTTAGCAAATACAGTTAGCATGCCTGAGAGGATAATGTTAGGCTTGGCTAAGCATTGGTAGGTCTTGATGCTAATGCTCAAAAGGTGAAGTTTCTTGATTTTACAACTTGTTGTCATAATGTTTTTGTCACAATACAGCCGAAAACCTGAGGTCATGGGGCATAGATTTGGATTTGGTGCTCTTAGGTCCATGTTTAGCAGAATCAGACATTATTGCACCAACAGCCACTGCTCTCTATATGTCTCTACTAGTTTTGCGTCTACGAAAAGAAATAATTGGCTTTTTTTTTTCTTGCAAAGCTGCTAAAGCTCTAGTGTTTGCGAACATTAATTTTCAAGTCTTGCCGCCGGATTCCTAATTGGATTTACATCTGAAATGTGACCAAGCTAGTCTAACCCATGAATTTTCAGGCCACTTGTCATGCAGGAAGTGGAACATCCATCCTAATTTCAAACCTCTGACAGGTTTTTATCCGGTCTTAACCCATATTTTAACGCTGTCTATTTTCCTAATAACTTACACAAGCTTTTCTGTCCTTGCTTTAGAAGAAAAAAAAATCCCTACAGCATGATGCTACCACAACATTGGTCACTGATGTCTTTTTCAGGGCGACGTGCAATCTTTGTTTTCCATCTGACAAGAGCGCTTTGCCGTATTGTAAACTACAAACAGGACTTTTTGTGGTTTTCTTTTTGCCATTCTTTCATAAAAGCTAGTTGATGGAGTACCCAACAGCTTTCCACCCGAGCTAGAGTTATGATGGGTCTAATTGCTTTCTAATGTTCAGTCACAAAACCTCTGAGACCTTCAGACAGTAGCAGTATTTATGCCGAGAATAAATTACTTTCACGTAGCCTCTGTTAAGTAACTAGAAATCATCTAAAAGCAATTAATTTCACTTGATTTTATCAAAGGATATCACAGTAAAGAGTGCTAAATGCATGTCACACTTTTCAGATTTTGTTTTGGAAGTCATGAATCTTCCTTCTTGCCTCCTCACAGTTATGCACTACTGTCTGTTGGTCCACAACATAAACCCTGGTGGAGTAAAGAGTCCAGCAACACTTAAAGTATTAGAAAACAACTGTATTTGCTGACCTACATGTTACGGCTTGCGGTCGCAACAACCCAGATGAAGGCCACAAGCTGAAACACGTTGGTCAGCAAACATTGTTGTTTCCCGGTGCTTCAAGTGTTGCTGGAGTCCTCACTTCACCAGATCCTTGACCCACTCCATGCACCTTCGGAGTCATGGAGGTTGTGCCCGAAACCTTTGTATCAACAGAAGTTTTTACAGGAGTGCGGAAACGTTAGAGGGGTGTGAATAAGTACTTTACTTAGCTATAAGGTTGGTGAATAGTAATAATTTGATATCTGTTTGGGCAGAAATCTCACTGAAGCCGATACCACCCTCCTTCCACTGTTCAATCAATTAACCTGCACATAATACCGGGCCTTCAAGAGCCAGCCAAAAACTTTCTCAGCGCTGTCATCCGCTGTTGGAACGATTGCTTAATATAACACAAGACTCGTAGGAGCACTTACCAGGGCCCAATCTCCCGGAATCAATAACAACAGGCAGGCTATATTGTTTCAAACAAGGAAACAGCGGGAGATGAGGGGAAGAGAGCGCCGGAGAAAGGGGGATGTGGGTCAATACAAGTGCTTGGGGTTTAAAAGTAGCTGGCTCAGCCATATATATATAAAAAAAAACTGCCCTGAAGTGCTGCTGTTCCCTGACATGGTTATAAGCACCACTTCCTGAACAGAGGGTCCATGTGTAGTTAAGATCCGTGAGAGGATGTGGTCTATCATTAGGACTCTCCACAGCTATAAGACAAGTCAGGAGGTTTTAACCTCTGAGCAGCAGCATGGCGGCTAAAGGGCAACAGCCTGGGGGCAGACACGGCGTGGCCGCCTGCAGATTTTGTCACCGGCACCGTGGGATACTGTCGGGGAGTGGCGGCAGCAGGCAGGAAGGATTTCATTTTGTTTATGATAATTTGCCGGGAGCTGTCAATCAGAGTTGATGAAAATTCAGATTTCGCTGGTCGTAGATGATTAGAAAGGCATTTGCCATCAGCCTGACACAAATGTCACAGTGCTGGTAGCATCCCAGCGACAGGGTGGGCAGATCCACCCCCGCCTGGCTAGTGGACAGGATTTTTTTCTAGTAAGTGAAGCTGTTGCCTCCCTGGGGCCCTTCAATGTCAGGGCTGCATGGATCGCATCATTTCCTGTGCCAGCAGGGTGAGCTGGCTGGAGACACCACCAGCTATCGATCTGTCTGTAATCACACAAGCAGTTTTGGCTTCAGAAAAACTTCATCCTGAAGTGCTTGGCTTTGAGGCCAGGATATAGTTTCGCTGCAGTAAATAGCGGCTCACAAAAATGTGTGGTATGAAATATCGTTACAACAACTCTTAAACAGAAGAGCAGATGGATATTGACAAAGGAGGGCAAGATTTTCCTCCTGAAAAGAGCAGGTAAAACTCAAGTGAAAACACATGACTGCTGAACCTTATAGCCCACAACCTAACTAATCCTCACAATTTCATTTGGTGCAGGGTGTTGCATGAGCTAAACATTTAATTTCTGATCTTTCATCTCCAGAGATTCTTTGCTCTTCTGCCTACTTCACTTAGTCCAGCTGGACTAAGATTTAGCCAAAATGCACCTTTAGTTTGGTCATTAGAGTGACTTAAAACACTAAGCAGGTTTATCAACACAGACTGTTGCTGTTGTATCTCACTTTTTATATGAAAGCCATCCACAGATGCCGTAGACCCTCTCAAATGAGACAAAACAAGAGGTTTACTATCTCATTTCCTTTTTGATTAAAATATTTAGATGTCATTGTGAGATTCAACATTTGGTGTTTATTATTTCAATTCAAAATGTGAAATACCTTTTATTCAGAATAATGGTTTTAGGTGTAAAATAAGTTGAATATCCAAAATAACATTTATTATTTAAGATGAACCTTAAAATCTGGAAAGTCTCCAGTTTCAGAGAGGGAAAGCTATTAGTAACTGATTAACTTTAAACCCTATTTAATGCATTGATTTTATAAAATAATGAAGCTCTTAGTTTCGTTCAAAGGTCGTCTTCTGATTGGTTGAGCAGGCCTTGTTGACCTGGTCTGGGTGAAAGTGTTAGTTCCAGTGGAAGAGCAGTCTTCATATCCAAACTCCAAGAAAGTTTTTTTTTTTTTTCATAAAAAAGCTGGATCAGACAAAGACTTGACCAACCTCTGCAAACTGTGGTCACGACAAATCTCTGTTTTCCATTATATGATATGCAGAGTTGTTCATTTTGTGTGAATCTCTGGAAGAATGCCATTTTTATATTTTTTTTGTGAAACATTCTGGCATCAGAGGGTAAAAACTGTTGGTAAACGGTTAACTTTAGACTACCTTCTCATTGGCTGTAAAATATGCCGATGCTCCCGTAATGCAAAATTAAGTGCAGGACCGGTTGAGGAGTCTGGGATGACTTAGTCTGAGGAGAAGTGCCAATAACAGTGGAAAAAAGAACCTCACATCCAAACTCTGAGAAATAGTTGATCCAACAACAATAAAAAAATGACCTAACCACGTTGCACGAGGATTGATCAAACCTTGCAATTTGCCAGTGAGACGATTGTTTTGCAACATGTGCTATCCTAAGTTGTCTATCTTTGAGGAAAGCTCGGTAGATGCAAAAAGTTAGGTTTGCTTCATTCAGTAACATCAGGAGTGCTCTCCTCTACGTATGTCGACTTTGTCTCCAAGCCAAAGAGAGAGGCTTGCAAGAGAGCGACTACATCCATGGAGATGCAACCGGTCCTGTAAGCAATTAAACCAACACTTGCCCGACACAAAAAAGGCACTCTCTACTTGTCCTTTGGGTTGTGAATGCAGGCAAATTCTTTGATAATTGGCTACCTAAGCACCCACTTTTAATATATTCCTTTTAGAATAAAAGAGGTCATGAATGGTAGACCTCTTGACAGCTGAGAGTCAAACAGATAACACTCCATGACATTTATATCAATAATCAGCTTAAATCCTTGGAGAAATATGGACTCGTATTTTGATTAAGTCTTCCTCAAAAAAGAGTGTAAAGCTGGACAATAGAAGTGTCGTAGAAAAGCATGTCATCTCCAGCCGTCTTAATATCTTTGATGTCACTTCACCAGTAGCGCATAAACATTAATTGACGTTAGATGCTTTTTTTTAACCCTTTGTAAATAGTTATATTTTCCATGTTGACTTTTTCACTAAACGTCGACCAAAAAATTATAAGAAATACCCTCATCTGTTTTATATGTGTACATATTAACGCTGGAAATGCAGAAATGATGCTTCAGATGAAAACAAAAGGTACCAAAAGGCTATGAGAGTTATTTTTATATATCTTTGATAAACAGTGAGACCGGCTGGCTTATGGTTTCACATCATTTTAAGTAGCTGGTATCTGTTGGATGAGTCAGGTGTCCAACATGTTAGAATAATCTGACAGACAGGGGAAAAAAAAGAAAACAGCAGATTGCTGACAACGAAAGGCAGAAGTACCAAGAAACAACTCCAGATTTGTACAGAAAAAAAACACCCTCTGTATGCACATGTGAATATTCTGACTGACTTGAGTTAAAGAAAGTGGAAAAAAAACACTACAGCGCTTTATGATGCAGCAGATTTGAATACCATTTCTATTTTGAGAGCAGAAGAGGTAGTTCTGACTAACAGTGAATGCGTGAGTGATCACACCTGCGTCTTTGGATGAAGACAGTGAACCTCGGAGGACAAAAAAAGGATCACATCAGGATATATGAAGAAGCAGGTAAGGAGGAGGTGTGAACTTGCAGAACCCTTTCCCACAAGGGCTGTGATCATTTCTGCTTCTCATCTCTCTTTTCTTTGATGTATTTACATAAAAGTATACCGCCGATTCGGTCTCACAGTTTCAGTTGAAGGTTTCGGTGCCTGAAAACTGAGGTGACGTCAAGGAAAATCATGTGAGAGATACAGAAAGAGCTTAAAGAACCATAACAAATTTCACTTCAATGGAAAACGAGACTCCAAACTTTCGAAGTTTAGAGTATGCGATTGCGATGCAACATCAATGCGTTTGAGTCTATTCAGTACAGCTCCATGGTGGATGGTTTTCAATTATTTGTCCAATTATTTGCTGTACAAATAAAAATCTGAAACGGGGGATGCATCTGTATTCCGTCCCCTTCACTAGTCTCAGACTAATGGCAGATGAATACAAATGCCTGGGACGCGCTGCTTTATAGCAGTTTAACATCTAAAATACCAGCAAAATACGTTGAAGTTAAATGGTAATGTAATGTCACGAGTGGAAAAAGTTCTCGGGGTAATAACATCGTATGCCTACTGCTGCCGTAAGGTGCCTGAGCAGATGTGCCGCCTGCAGACAGACAGAGCGACAACTGTCTGCAGCTCCACGGCTGCTATCAAACAACTCCCCGAGACTTCTTCCAGCTCACGGCACGCTACCTGCACACTTCCCCTCCAGTTGCCATGGAAATGGAGACCGGCGTAAGTAGCGATGGGCCCACCGCAGACATCAGAGCAGCTGTTAAGCAGAAACTTTAGACGACTGCCGGCGGAGGTAATTTATTAAGCCCGTGTTCAAAGTCCATCTGAACCATAACAAGCCTATAAGCATGCAACGGATCGAATACATTAAACTGGTTGAGAGAGCCCCCGCTCGCTCTTCATTACAGTGTACATATTGTGTTCCACCATGCATGGAAGAGTGAACAAAGGGACACACTGAACACAAAATGAATAAAAGACACAGGAGTGCGCTCAAAAATCACACTCGCAATCTTCTTTGGAGCATATCATGTTTATGCACAGACCGAGCCTTAATTTGCTCCCGAATAATTGACTTTGCCGGAGTTAAAATCTCAAGAGACCTTTTTCTTTTTTTTTTTTTCTGTTTATTTGCTGCATGGCCTTTGCAGGATGCACAGCATATTAGCCTCCCAGAAATGTCTTGTCGGGCCCGCCGGCAGGCTATACATAAAGACTCCTTTTTTTTTTTTCTTCGCATCACCTTTTCTCAAATAACCTTCAACTAACCTTTAAACCTTGGCAAATTATTTCAATCCTATTTTCATATCAATGGCCAAGTCAAGGCAGGCAATTATCTTTTATCCGCATATTTTGCTGTCTGAGGAGAGAATAATAAAGATTTCCCTTGTGAGGAGCTGGAGGAGAAAGAGAAGAGAGCGAGCCAAAAAAGCAGAGCAAGATGCTGGAGATGCTATCTAAAGACATTAATGCAGCAATGAATTATTCAGTAATGACTACAAGATCTGTCATGAGGAGCGAGAAAAAAAAAAAAAAAGAAAGAAAAAAGCTGTGCTAACATCTGCACCGTGTTCTGAGGGGGTTGAGCAGAGCAGGGCACTGACGCCAGAACGCCTCTGAAGATAAACATGACAAATTGGCAGATCATCTGTTCAATTAGGGTAGCAGAGCAGGTGTGCCGGAGAGGTGGCTGCGCCACAAGATGACACAGTTACCAAGCCAAACCAGAGGCATGATGGGAATACCTTGTTTGTGTGACAGTGATTTAGAGTGGTGCACCAGAAGGATGCCCCATGAAAAAAAAAGGATATTCCCCTTGGTACTCATTAAAATTCGACTGCAGACGGCACCCTGCCCCTCTCCCCCTCTGCTTCATTGCTTCATCCTCCTGCTTTTGGCGCCTCAGCTGCCTGACTGGACCTTCCAGGATCATTTCTTATTAATCCATAAAACATACTATCCTGGCGAGCGGATTGAAGTGAGCAGTGGAGCAGCAAAGCACGAGATAGGGGGAAAAACATCACACATTTTGCCAAACATGCAGGCAGGTGGGGGTGGAAGATGGAGGGGGGGGGGGTGTTGGGTAGGGGTGGGGGGCTGGGGTGGGGTGGGGTGGAGGTGTCAGGGGTTGAGATAGGAGAATAAGTGGTGAACAGGGAATGGGCTGCATGTGCGAGAGATGATGTTGAGGGGGGAGGGGTGCAGACGGAGGGAGAGAGCGAGGAGGGGGTTGGAAGCAAGAAACATGTTTTGAAATATTAATCTGGTGGTTCTGGCCGTGGGCTGGTGCACAAAGATAGAAAAAAAAAAAAACTGAGGAAACCTTTGAAGCAAGGGAATGTTCCTTGAATTTGTGAAGCAGGCGCAGCATTAGAAGGCCACGCTGGTGGAGAACAACTGGGGCAGGTGGAATGTTGCTCAGTTCTCGTATTCATGCTGGGCTCTAAGGCTTATTGCTGCAGTATGTACTTAAAGAGCTCCTCTTTTCCCAGCCCCGACACAAATGAGATGAGTGTGGTACATGCACTTAATCCCCAGTGTCGTGTAAAGCCTTTGAAAGGAATAGTTATAGCAACCTAAACTCATCATTCATACCCTTAAAGGTGCATAGTGCAAGTTCCAGGATTTCTGCAGAAGTGTGCCCCCTCTGGCGACAAGTTGGAATGACACCAGTGTCATCCACACGCATGGGAAGAGGAAAAGCATCTGCCGCTGCGATTGGACAGGTCTTTTCCTCAGAGGCGTAATGTCTTCTGAGGTAAGAAGGAGTTTAAGACTGCTTTGATGATTTTACCCTTTAACTCATCATTATGCAAAGGAAATGCACATGGATGATTGTAGTCAAATCCGAAAAAGAACTACAAATTGCGCGCTCTCTTCTGTCCGGACATCTTGGTCCCAAAGACGGACAGTAATCTGAGTGGGGTCTTGACCAATATGGACTTCTGACATCCTCACAACTCCTGTGTCAAAAACATATTGGCACTTTATGCAAATGCTATTTTAAGAACCTTTAAACAGTCTTCACATTTACACAGAAGCTTACGATAATTTACACAGGAATTTAGGGTTGGAGGTGATGCGGTAACATTATTGTTCCTGTCCGATACATGTACTAAGAACAGCGTAGCCACTGTCTGGCCAATAAAATCTGTAAAAGTCAATAAATTATGTAAATCAATGTGAAAATGGCCCCATGCTTGTAACTGTTATGGACAGTAAAAGGAACAGAAATAAAAATCATGTGAGAAAAAAAACAGTAAAAAAAGGTTTAGAATTGTAAACAAACTTTTTACTGTTAATTCTTGCTTTTTTTTTGGTAATTTCACGTAATTTTAATGCTCCGTCTTTAACCGGGTATGGTATTTTTAAAACTAACCAAAGTTGATTTTTATTTATCTGATTATTTATGAAATTCTGCTTTCTTGACTCGTTTTTTTCAACATAGTTGTCCACCCACGAGCCTGCAACAATTCAAAGTAAAACAATTACATTTTTAAAAAATGACATCTTTAACATTTTCCTTGTAAACAATCTATATTAACAATCAGAGGTGTGGACTCAAGTCACATGACTTGGATTTAAATGACACTTGAGTCAATGATTTTATGATTTCCATTTTTTGACTTGACTGGAAAAAAACGTTCAGATACTTGTGACTGGATTTTAACTTCTACACCAACGGCTCAGGACATGACCTGGATTTGAACCTGCTTACTTGAAAAGACTTGATTTTTTACCGAAGTCTAAAGTTAAAGAACTTTAGATTCTATTATTTAAAAAGTGTGCTACGTTAATTAATTTCACTCATTCCACTTTAACAAATGCAGACCGTCTCTCTGTCTTTGCAGCTTCTGGTCATATGTGTGTGTGAGCTGCATAACAGTCAATCAAATTGACCAAATCCCAGTGGTACCGTCACACATGTTCTCACCATATACAAAACCTCCCTAGACCCGTGGCCTCGACACAGAACCATAACAGCTACAACAAAAGCAGGAAAGGGTTGCCTAGAAAAAGTTACAAAAATTGCTGTCTCATTTAACACGAGAGGAAAGTCTGGGTGGATAACTTAATATGCAGTCTTCAAATTTACTTCACTAAACAAATCTGCTATGAAGACAATACATTAAAACACTTTCAAAAAATCACATTGGGAAAAGTCATCATCATTAAAGCGTGCTCAGGCAAAGTAGATGAATTATGCTGCCTGCATCAAAAGACAGCAGGAATAACATTGAGACTTTGTCCTCGTCTCTTCTGTTCTCTGGTTGCACCCTACTGGGAAACTTAAAATTACCCTCAGTCTGCCTATACCCCACTAATAATAATGATACTTTTTTTTCTCTATCTCCCTCTCTAATTATGCAAAGAACTCTCAATTAGCATAACTCGTCCTCTGTGTCAGTGCAAACAGTAGAACACCCTGCGGGCCTACGATGGTTTCATTTTCTCTCTTTTTTTATTATTTCTTTTTTTCCCTGACTTCCTCCTTTGAGCTAATGAAGATGTATGCTGATAGTGATGGCTGTGTGCAGGTGCAACCTGGCTGTTGCAGGAGGTGATGGTGTGTTTAGTGTGCTGCCCTCTGCAGGTCTCCCAGAGGGACTGCAGTGCTGCAAAAAGCAGGCCTCAAGCCTCGGTGGAGAGGCTCTGGTGACACACATACTCTCTCACACAGCCTGCAGCGAAGATTAAAGATGTATGTTTAGGGCAGATCAAATAGAATGCAGAATCCACAAGCCTACAGAGAGAAAACAACACATTGAAAAGGATTTTAAATAAAACTATACTAACCGTTTGCTCAAGGCTTTGTCTGAGCCTGGAGTCAGTGCTGGTGAGAGCGCCTTGTGAAATTGCTTTCTTTAAAAGAAACCAAAAGGGCACATTTCATCATTTTTTTTTTTTTTTTACAACTTTTTAATTGTGTTCAGGCTTGTGGGTCACAATGATTGCACTAAATGTCATGTATGAAATCAAAAATGTCTGTAAACCATCTAAGAAAAGAAAAAAAAGGAACA
Source organism: Fundulus heteroclitus (assembly GCF_011125445.2). NCBI lineage: Eukaryota > Metazoa > Chordata > Actinopteri > Cyprinodontiformes > Fundulidae > Fundulus > Fundulus heteroclitus. Next base: position 15,614,699 of record NC_046362.1, read on the forward strand.
TCAGGCACCCAATAAAGCAGTCAGATGATGAAGGGTATGCTTGGAAAGTCAGGCATCAATGGATAACACAATCTCAAACTAAGACAAAAGTAGAGAGAACAAAGTCTGTACCCCAAATATTAGTTCATAAAGCAACGATTTGTATAGGAAGTCTAGAAAAAGATCCCTAAGACCAGTGGCGGGTAGACCTAACACAGCAGTACTGTACCTAGGGGTTAAAAGCTCTCACCCTGTCTGTAACTCAGCACTACTGTAAAAATGGGTCGCATGTGGGCAAAAAGATCAAATTTGGGTTGCATTCACCTGCAATGTGAACGTAGCCAATATGTTGACCAGCGCACTTTTTGCAGAAGTAATGGTGAATGTAATTGTGTCTTATTACAAAATCTATAAATGCAAAAAATAAAATGCATAAATAACATTCCAACAGCATTCAGTGACTCTGCTCTAGAGTAATGTAGTCAGAACATTATTCCAACTATACTTTTGCACCACTACAACTCTATAAGTCTGTCTGCAGTTGCTTCTCACACAACATGCTGTTTCTAAATGGTCAATTCAAGCTAATGGTGCTGTCGCCACTATCCCACCATGTGGATCAGTGCAGTCAGGTTGGCACGAGCGGTGGAACAAACAAGGTTGGTACCAATGAAAAAAATTGAGAGGTCAAGCAGTTTTAATGTCCTCAGTTTCCATATCCTTTTATTTTCCATTCCAAAAAAAAGTCCAAAAAGTGCAAGTGCAGTCCGTATATGCATGGAGGTTAAGCAGTTTAGTGTTTTTACCTAGTAGCAGCATGTGGCATTCAGGACACTCCAACAATCCAACTCCAATCCAACTCATGACTGAATTAACAAGATGGCTTTTTAAAGGGGCCCTGCCCAACTAGGTAAAAACCACTTCAAACAACTAGGGGTGTACAAACATTAGTTACTTTAAAACTAATGTAAAATTCCTCCAATAAAAACCCACCAATAATTATGTAGAAATAAACCCACTAATTAAATAGACAAAATCCTAAATTAAACACAATTGCAATAAATAATTCCCCAGCAGTTCTAAAACCAATAAACCACTCCCCCCTGCCTTCTTTGTTCTTGGTCTGGCCCGGAAGGTTTCAAATAGGTGTCTGGTCTCTGGGGAATCTTTTTGCCAGACACCTGGACACAAGAAGAAGAAGGTTAGAAAAAAAAATACATTACACCACTCTAAAACCCTTTAAAACATACCACATACACTACACACTGACACTTAAAAGATATCACCAAAATTACATTCATCATTCTTATTTCTACAGGCTGGAGCCTGGGGATGTGCAAATTAGTAAAACTTTAAAGTGCAGTGTGCCATCCAAAGTGCTATGTGCATGTTCAAGTGTTTCAGGTAAGAGCTCTCTTTTTACTTCACAGTAACGAACCGGGTCTTCGTTACAGGTGCACATATGGTGGATGGAAATGAACTTACATACTGATATACCATCACTGCAGCTGTAGTGAAACACCCTCATTCATTTGGCTCAGGCACGATAAAGAACAGCTGACGTTGACGTTAGTTGGCATGAACCGACAGGCAGGATGATGCCGTGGATCATCAGCAGGTGTTGATTTCATGGAAGCTGTGAACACCATTAGATGTTTGTACCGACACAATAAGTAAAAGCCACTGCAGAAGAAAGCAGATTCTTACTAGATAATCTTAATGCTCATCAAATAACACTAAAAGATGCCTCTGCTTTGACTGTTGACTCCCTGTCTGAGCGATCAGTTTTGGCTATTGTATAAACTGCTGTATATTCTATCCAAGATTCCTATTATGGTGTTTGTTTCGTAATCCTCGCGGGTTTGGAGAAATACTTACTCTTTTATAGTTTATTTTTATGAAGCTCACCAACAATTATATACATTATACCAATATTTATGTTTCATACCTCCAAGACTGTTAGTTTCCTGGCTATAAAATATGAGGAAATTAGGCCTTTAAAAAAAGGCTTCATGTTATTCATTTACTTATGTTAAGGACAATGTGCTCATGAGGGGAAACAATGCGAGAAGCTGCAAACAAATGACAGCTGGTGTAGGATCCTATTCATGTAAATGAGTAATGGGAGTGTGCAACAACTTGGAAACGGTAGTCAGGCCTGACTGAGACACATGAGTGACCCGTGGGACTTAAAGGTGTCATGTACAGCTTTTTTTTTTACGTGCAGGAGAGTGACAGTAATATAAGACATTAAAAGCTGCTGAACACAGGCAGGGAAGAGTGTATTATGTACCACTGAGTGCGGATGAAAGTGCCTGTAAGTCCTTAAGGGTTTAGCAGTAAACACTACAAACAGAAAATCCCCAGAGAGCACCATCACTTCCCTCCGCCTCCTCTTCCTCCTATTCTCTCTGACAAAGTGGAGCACCATTAAGACCACACTCGGAGTGAAGATACAGATTTTCCTTAAAAAAGAAAGTCAAACCAGATGCTAGTTGTCCCTGGAATAGATCTATTGATTCAGCTGATCAATACGCCAACGCATTCGTGTGAATATTTGATATCCTTGATTTCAGCCCACTAGGTCACCCCTACACTGGACTAGTTGGAGATTTGCTCACACAAGTTGAACATTTTCTAAGATTTGTTCAAAAAAAAATTTTTTTAGTGACAAATTTTACCAACTAGTAGGATAAGAGCAGAAATCCTACTAATAAATGAAACTGTCATACCTGCAGTACTGAAGACCCAAATGGCAGGCATTTGGGCTGATGACTATGTCAAATATTTGGCATTAAAAAATCCACCATGTTAACTAGTCGACATATATTCTGCCAAGTATTGTGCTAGTAATCCTTAAATGTGCAGACTAGCCACCTAGTGCAGCCTAAAAAGCACAGAATTTGACTAGTTAAAACTTTTTTGGCACATTAAAAGAGTAAACTAGGGTGGAAGAAAATTGTCATATTTTTGAGTCATGCCAAAATGGTTTCTACCAGTTAACTAAGCTTTTTTAGGCTATTCTTGTTGATGTACAGGGCCAAAAAGTAGTGTTATTAGTCAACTCTGAGACATTTTTGTTTAATATTTTTTATGCACTTCTAAAAATACTTTAGAAGTGCGAAAAACAATTAATGCGACAAAAAGCTAATCTTGTACAGTCTTTAAATATTGCTCTAGTTGACTAGCTGGAATTTTTTTTCACCATAGCTCACTGGTACAGACGACTAGGGAGTGAAAAAATGTGCATTAGTCAGCTAGTACGGTTGAAACAGCTTCAGCTAGTTAAACAGAGCATGTATTTTAGGCTTCACTAGTTGATATGTAAGCTAAAATCAGTGTAACTGGTAAACGTTTGGCAAATTAGTTGATACCTTTAAGCTGCAGCAGTGAACTAATGTGGCTAGAGAAGTTTTAACAAGTGCACTGTTTAGCTTCTAAGTGTTGACTATTGTCATAACTTTGAACTTGTGGAGCCTGAGAAGGCTTACTGGATCACAAACGCAGCTAAAAACTAGTTAATTATGGAATCAAAAAAGTCCATTATTTTAGCAAAGTGGTTTGAAGTTAACTAGAATACATTTTAAAAAAGTCCATTATTTAACTAGGAAAGTGGTTTGAAGTTGTTAACTAGCATGCATTTCAAGCTTTAGTAGTTAGCACATAGATCAAGAGTAGTCTGAAAAACAGACTATTATGCATTTCTTTTACGTTTGGTGCACTAGCTAAACCCTTTTTAGTTCTACTAGTAGACTGGTATTAAAAGAAAAAATCTCTAATTAGTCAACTTTTTATGGTCTGCTAGCTAAGCTTTAACGTATAGCACTAGTCATCAGTGACAGCCGTTGATTAGCGGCTAGCGTTAGCATCCTCAAATTTCCTTGTTTATCATCAGTTTAACGGTAGTGACGCTATTATTTTTGTTTTGTGAAATATGACTTTGTGAAGCTAACTTTTTGGTTTGCTGTGCCCACCGCTTGTGTCTGACTAGTTTGATCTAAAGCACAGTTCACCAACACAATGCCAGAGGGCACCAGATAGCCCCCCCAAGGCCCCATGTGGTGCCCATGAGGCTATTCTAAAATTAGCACAACCCACCAGTTAGCTGCATCAACAATGTTTTATTCTGTTGAGCTTTATTTAATAGATTTAAAATATTACAATATCTAAAAAAAAAAAAAAGCATTTACATTTTTTTATTTTACATAAAGCAAAGGTGAACTCTGGCTCTTCTATAGTTCAAATGTCAGCACTGGTAACCCCCCGTAAAACACAGCACCAATAAAGTAGGTCTCAGTTTCAAGAAGGTTGATGACTCTTGGTCTAGAGTGACTTGTGTGTGACTTTTGCTCTACAAATGTGACACCTTGCCTTGCTAGCAGGCCTCTAGCTTCTACTAGGTAGACAAAAGTCCCACTAACGGGAAAAAGAGACAGTATTATGAGTATTTTCTAAAAATAGTTTAGCAAGATATTGAAGACTAAAAACTAGTAAAGAGCAAACACGAACCAATAGGGAGCAATCATCGCTGATATCAAGGATATCAAGTATTTGTAAAAACGGTTTTGCCATACCCTCGCGTTCCATCAAGTATAATCAACACCAAGAGCAGTCACAGTTAAAGGTGTGAAGTGGATACCCGGTCAGCACATGACACACTGATATCCAATCAGTGAACACCATTTTGACACATCAGCAGCTCTTCTGAGGGTGTAGGAGGCACGCCTGTGTCGACTCAAGTGTCCATATTTTAGCTCAGAGAGCCAGAAACACGCACGTACTCACACACATGCTGGATGCCCAGGGTGGAGCAAAGCTTCCTGGCAGAAGTGGAAATGAAAGGTCACATAATGGTGTGAGATTAGAACGCGGCTTTGGGTTTTGGCCTTCTCTCTGAAATCGGTCAGACACATTAGAGGGACATGTTTTCCCGTCGCCTCATTTGAGGTGTTCTTGTGAGCCTTGTCAAATCCTCTCCCGTCCTTACACTTTCACCGCCTCAGGCATTTAGACGGGGGGGGGGGGAGAGAGCGAGGGAGAGAGAGAGAGAGAGAGAGAGAGAGGCGAGAGTGAGAAGAAGAAGAAAGAGAGTGTGTGTGTGAAAGAGAGGATTTCACAAATGCCTTCATCATTTAAACGGTTGGTGCTGTCGCTGGAGCGCGGCATGAATAATTCAGCGAGACTGCTCCTTCTTCAAACAGACAAATAGAACAGGATTACGCCCCCGCAAAACAAACGGTAAACACCACAATCAAAACAACAGAATTAATTAGGTAATTAGGGAGACAAAATAAATGTGAAATAATGATAAACTCTTCGGAGACCGCAGCTGCAGCTCCTGTTACAGTATGCAAATATGCAGATTCGAGAGTTTCGGAATACATTTACAGACTCAGAGGATTGTTTGGGAATGAATGGCACCCGCAACCATTTTTATAATGATGAGATTCGCTCGCATAATCCGTATCCAGGCGCACTGCAGAGGAGGAATCTCAGAAGTGTATTTGCAAGACTTGCACAAATCTTCGCGAAGCCAGTCAATCATCGGCGATGAATATTCAAAGCGGTTCTCAGAAGATCATCCGCAAAAAGAGTGCGCTGCTCACTCGATGTTCCAGGCTTTTATCTGTCCAGAATTTTATTTTTTCGTACACACAACATCATGACTGAGCAGGGGGAGAAAAGGATACAGATGTGGTGCTTACATAATTGAAGAATAAACAGCAAAAAAGCTCAAGGATTTGTAGTTCATTTGCAGTGGGGAGTTAAGAAGGCTTTTATCTGCTTCTCATTCCAGCTGGAGTATTTTGGTGCTCTACAGCCGATTAAAAGTGTAAGCAAAGAGAATCCTACTCATCTCTGCGAAATCCAACTGTAGAAAAGAAGAAGCGACAAAAGCGTGCAGAGAAGCAGGCCCCCGCAGATGATGTTGGCATGCCTCGTGATCCAGAAAGGTCAGGGCCAAATATCCTGCCTTAGGCAATTAATGCCACTGTCTCAAGCACAGGATGTGCAGTTGACACCCTCGCTATTTGTCAGATGGCAGAGCCTAGCAAAGGTGCGTGCCTCTGTGTGGGGGGGTTGGGCGGAGGTTGATCCTAGGTAAATACAAGCTATCGGTCTGAGTGAGATTTAAATCACATTTCCAAATTGCAGCCCATGAATGACGGTTTAGAGAGGGACGAGAAGGTTGAGGCGTAATGACAGCTTCTCCGGGGTTTATTGAAAGTGATGAAAGCTCAGAAGAGGGGATTGCTCACTGTGAATTCATGAATTTGAAAGAGATTATTTAAGCACAGATCAATTTGAAAGTCCTAACACTCAGCGCTGATGCAAAAGCGTCAAGGGCAGCAAAAATATGAGTACGAACGGGGAAAAAAAGGACTCCTTTCAACATCCTGAAAAGCCATTTTGCTGCTGGAACAAATTAGCTCTTTAAATCTGACAAGGTGTCTGTTCAAATCATTTTAACCAGCCATATCAGGGCAAGGTATACAGCACATGTGAAGCAGTGTGCAGATATAACGTGCTGCTTTATTTGACCACTATATAGAGTGCATTGTGAAAGTATTCACACCCCTTGAACTTTTTCATAGTTTGCCGTGTTGTATCCCCAAACTGTGTGTATTTCACATGGATTTCGTGACACCATACTTTTGAAGTAAAAAGGACAAGTATGCAGGGTTTTAATTTCTCCTTTTTTTTTTTACAAACAAATTTCTAAAAATGGTGGTGTGCACTTGCATTCAATCCCCTGAATCAGTGCTTTGTAGAACCTCCATTGGCCGCAAGTCTTTGGGGGTATGTCTCTACTAGCTTTGCACATGTTGAGATTGAACAGTTTTGCCCTTTCTTCTTTTCCTCAAAAAGCTCAAACTCAGTTGAACTGAATGGAAAAAGTATTTGAACTTACAATTAAATAAAATTAAATTTGAATCTGACCTTTGATTTCTGCCATTCTAACATATGAATATGGTTTGATTTAAATCATTCCATTGTTGTTTGGGGTATTTGCTTAACTTTGGCTTCCTTCTACAATATGGCCGCAAGTCCTCTGCAGCCTTGAACAGGTTTTCTTTTCTCCAGATTCACCCTTTATTTAGCTCTGTCCATTTGTCCCATCAACCCTTACCACCTTTTCCTGTCCCCTTAATAAGCACACCCACAGTATAATGCTGCCACCGCCGTTTGTCCGAGGTGGTTTACATTGTTATTTTTCACTCATTCATAGCATTTTGCATGCATGCAAAAGAGTTACATGTCGGTTTTACCTGACCACAGCACATTCTTCTACATGTCCGCTGTGTCTCCTGCAAGGCTAGTACTTCAACAATGGTTTTCTAATCGCCACTCTTCCATAAAGGCCAAGTCAACACATTCTCTCACCTGAGCTGTGGATCGCTAACGCTCCTCCAGGGTCACTCCAGGGTCACTCCAGGCAGTCTTGGCTGCTTGTCCATATTTTGTGCCTGCACTAAAAAGGAGAACTCCAATCTCGTTATACAACGTATAATGACAATAAAGGCCATTCTATTCTATTCTATTCATCTATTAATGCTCATCTTGTCCAGCATGTCAATTTAGAATGGCTATGTTTTAATAGGTCTGCAGTAGCGCTATGGTCTTTACATTTTTTGTATGTTTTGTACCTAAACTCTGCTTTAAACTTCTCCATAACTTTCTCCCTGACCTCTTCGGCATACTCCTTGGTCTTCCTGATGCTGCTTGTTCAGTTATGTTCAAACAAGTCTCTGAGTTTACAGGACAGCTTCATTTAGACTGAAATTAAATTGGACACTGGTGGACTCCAAATTACTGATTATGGGACAACTGCATTTTAGTTAGGAGCTTCATCTTAAAGGCGACTCAGTTATACACACGCCATACTCTTCACATTTCTAACTCTAAATACCCTTTATAAACAAAAATGTTCCATACACGTAACAATAATGGACTACTTAGAGGTTATGACAAAATGTGAAAAATGTCAAGACGTATTAACACTTTTTGCAAAGCGCTGTAAAGCACTGTAAGCAGCTTGTAAGAATGGATCAGTAAGAGGATGAAAAGCGAGCATTAATGCGGACAAAAGCAGCAGGGGTCAGAAAAATGAGGGAGCGATCAGCTGCTGTGTGCCCCTTCGAGTGAGTGCAGATTTACTGGCGAACTGTTTCTAAACGGCTGGGACTAACTGCATTAACCGCCGCTGAATACTAACCCCTGAAGACAAGCATTAAAGGCCTGACAAGACAGACCGAGATTCTGTGGCGCCATCAAAGCACCGCAGCTCTACAGATCCCCCGTGTCAGAGGAGAGAAAAGAAAATATATCACTAATAAATGAACATGAGACACGGAGAAAGAGAGAAAAAAAAATATCTGGGACAAAAAGAATGTGGCAAACATCTTTCGTTATGAGTCAAATAGAATAGGGAATGAGGAGCTGCTGCTGTCCTGCAGGGCCAGGGCGGCTGCTTTCCTGCGCCGACACATCCTCATCTATGCCGGCACTCATTTACTGATCTCATTAATATCCCCACTCCGAGGAGGAGAGAGACGGCAGCCGTGAAACAGCCTCCCCCATCTCCTCCTCCTCCTCCTCCTCCCTGCATCCTCCATGAGCCTGTTCCACTGGGCCCTCCCTCCCTCGCCTCTCATCTCCACCTCTCTGTAGTTCAGTAATTGGGCTCAGCTCATTGTTATTCAAAACCCTGTAGAACCAATTAGCTGCAGACCTCCTGACCCTGGCTTGCTATGTAATGGTGCAAGCTAAAGACTCTAAGTGAGGAAGCCAAGAGCAAAGGTTTTTAAATTCCTTTAGTTCCTGATTAATAATCCTGTCAGGGCGATCAGAGACATTATAGAGAAACTCTGGTTCGGCTCCTGCTTTTATGGCGTCTCCCTCATTTCTAGGCTGTCCATTAAAGCTTAATGATGCCGGGGGTCGCTCTCGCTCTCCCTGTCTTGTCAGATAAATGCACAGTTAACAGGATAATGAGGAATCCTGATCCTCCGGCAATCTGGGACAGGGCGGCCGTGTGACCCCGCTGGGAGGAAGCAGAGCAGCAGGGGGGAGGATGAAGAGGGAGCCGAGGCTCGTGGCACAGTGCGGATGGTGGACGAGATGTCCGGCCGCCCTGCAGGATGGAGATGAAAGCGCCGGGGCCGAAAGGACCTGAGGTGGAAGGCAGAGATGAGAGGGATGCAGATAACGCCCTCATGAAACATTGATGAGGAGAGTGAAGGTGAGGAAGAGTAGTGGAGACGACTGCCAAGGCCGCCCGCAACTCCTGGTGATTTGTGTAGCAGGGACACAAGCGGGCAGCTTTTTTTTTTTTTTTTTGGTTTGGCTCAAGACATAAGAAAGAAGAATCAGTAAAACCTGCAGGAAAATAATTTAATGTACCTATATTAGTGAAGCAGCACTATATGAGATTTCCATATTCGCTTATGCATTTGTGTCCTTCATGAATCCACACAAAGCAGCAATACGTTACTGGAGCTTAAAAAAGTATATATCTTTGAAAAAAACCCATTTGGAGACTGCGCTTTGAAAAAAAGTCTTCATCCACCTTTAAGTATTTCACACTAGATTTCCTCCCCTCACAGCTGCTACTCGTGCTGCTGATTAGACACACCTGGTCCTGGCTCCACTGATCACTGCTCCAGTGTTTACAAGCCTTTCAGTTTGTACTTCTATTTTAGATTGATGCACACCATTGAATGAAAGGCCTTGAGTTCACATCAGCAAATTCCTATGACGTCCAGTAAATTAACTTTACCATCAAAAGACCAGAAACAGGATGCATAGGATCAAAACAAAAGCTTTAAATGTTTGTTTGTTTGTTTGGGGTTTTTTTAAAGACAACCCTATGATTAGCTATGGAGGGGGAGAAATGCTGGATCAGTAGGAGAGTTTGTTGTATTGATTACTCCGAAAGACATAGCCAGAGCACTAAATCCAAAACAAACGCACCAATTAACAACACATCATCTTAAGGCATTTTACAGAGTCAGTTCTACTGAGTCTTACTAACATATATGGTTAAAAAGGTTTTTATCTAAAGGTGTGTTCGTATTGGTGCAACAACGTCGCCACTTTTGCTATCGGTTGCCTGACATTATTGACGACCTTTCGCACAGCGGGCGACAAGCCAGAAATACAGCAGTACTATGGCGCCATCTAGTGGCGCTTTCACATACCTGCCACTCCTGCCTCCTCACTCACTCTTCTCCAGGATTAGTCCTTTCTTGGTCCTTTCTGAACTTGTCTGGGCAGTATTAGTTGGTTGAGTCATACATTCCATGTTAAATGAAAACTGCTTCGTCTCCACCGCATCCTTCACCCCACATCACCACCGCATTCAGTTCCTGCTCGGTTTTCATGGCACAACAAGACATAATATTTTTTTTTCAACTCCAACTGTCGCTTTGCAATCCCTCGCATGTGTCGTATCGTTCTGGCTTCGCTATAATCGCCAAAATCGCGCATTTTGCATCTCTAGAATTGCCTCTGTGGCCTCGCTTAGCTTTGCTTAGTGTCGCTTAGCATCAAAGCTGTGCATAGGGATATCACATTCGCATTCAATGTGAACGCACCATAGAGGGTTAAGGAAACCCAATGGATTGCATCGTGTCATTGACTTGCAGCATTCACTGCAATCTGACACGACCAACTGGGGGCTTGAGAAGACAGAGCAACATACGCACAAAAAGAACACAGAAGCTCTGATCCAGGAATACTTTCTATGTGAGAGAAAAGTAAAAGGTTAATGGAAGTGGTAGCTCCATTAATGGCTTCATCTCGGAGTGAGAACAGGTGAGTAGAAATGCTCTGAGTCAGTTTTCAAGTCTAAAGGATGAAAGAGAGCACATACAGTTAGTCGCATTAAAACTTCAAGCTATAGCTGTGTCTAGAAGAGGAACAGGGCTAAAATGTCAAGGACAGGACCAACTGTGTCACCTACAGAAGGAGATCATGAAGTTGTTGGCAACAGTAGTTCAACAGAGGCCCCCATCCAGAACAGTGTCACAGCTAAACAGAACATCAGGCCAGATGTAGCTAATACGGAGAGAGGGGAAAAAAAACCGAGAACACAAAGTTAAAAGTGGAAATAATAGAAAATTATGCAAAATAGGAGAGTAGTAGGAGAATGTATCAGAGTGAAGAAAAGTGGTCATTACGCCCTCTATTAGCCTAAGCCTATAGCAGCATAACTATAGAGAGACAGTAGCTCAGCTGGCACCATGCACCAAGAGATTAGTTATAGTTACCTAATCTAACATCATAAATAATAGACAATAAAAACTATAAAATAAAACAAATCATTAATAATATTTTCAAAAACATGATAGAACTTGCTAATATTATTAATAACTAGCAACAAAATAAGAAAACATAAATGTACTAAGCAACCGTGACCAGAAAAACAGGACCAGACATCAAGTCTAGCAAAGAGAAAATGAAAACAATCTAACAAAACCAAGCAAAGAACACACCGCAAAGTTTATTGCATTATTTTGTGTTATTATCAACAGAAAAAAAGAAGTAAGAGAAGTTTTAAAAAAAATCACAGAGACATAAGATCAAGCGGTTTTATGACAAGAAACTAAATGTAGCTGTTGTGTTACACTGTAGCTGCAATAAACTCCTTTAACTAGTGAGCGGCTATTAAAGTTGAATTAGATCCAGATTACCTCTACATCCCATCTGACGCAGGCTGGGAGACATGCTAGCGCTTACTCTCTGTTTTATAGTTTGTTTTTACACATGATCTCCATGACCGTTATCTTCAGTCCATATAAGGCCTTGACTCAACTTGTTTGTGCACCGTGTCTGCCGGTCGCTATGACTTTTGAACCAAGATTCGCTCGCACCTGTTTTCTGGAACCTGTTTGGAGAGGCGGAGGTATTTGCATTCCTTATTCTGAAGTGCTTATTTGGTTCAGTTCACATGCAATGCTGTAAACACCGGCTGCCTCAGGTCCTGGGACACTGATACATGGCCTCCTAGGCTGCTATAAATCCTTTTACAACAAACTCCATAAAGCACTCCGGAGCCTAAATATTTATGGTAGCCTAAGTTTCCCTTGAGGGTTGTTTTCTGTCAAAGTACCAGCAGCGGTAAGTCATGTGGAGTGACTCCAGAAATCTTATCAGGGAGTTGTGGTCTGGCCATCTCCAGCAGAGGAGGAACACACAGGGAGGAGTTGAGGCCTGAGTGATTTCCCCCCTTCGTCGCCTCTCCTCCCTCGGCCTCCCCCTGTTAGTGGGCTCAATTGACCCGGCAAACAAACATAGCGCTGCGTGACCTCTGCAGAGCAGACAGACAAACAAACAAACTTTCCCGTGTCAAAAACCGCCAGGTCCACCGCCGCGACGGACCACAAAACAGTCAATGCAAGGCAAACATGCTGGAAATATCAATCGGCAGAAGACAACAGCCGATATGTCGGAGCGTAAGCCGGCGGATCAGGGGGGATCAGGCGGTGTTCCTGCGGTCCGTTCCACCGGTGCGTGGGCCGGAGACAGCCGGGAGTAAACACAGGTGTGCTGACTGGGATTTTCATAAGGTGAACTGTGTAATCCTAGGGTTCCCGTCAGCTTCTGAGAGCCGTGGCTCCTTGAAACAAGTGTCTCTAAAAAAAAAAAAAAAAGGCAGGCCTGATGAGTCCTCAAGCACCCTCCCGATGCTGTGATTACTGACGTTTACCCTCTTTAATATGTGTAATTCCCATTTTCTCTGATTCACGAGTAAGGACCCTCAGGGGGGACCTCGCTAAGTGGCAGTCTGCCAAAGCTCTCAGGCTGAAAAGGTTCTAAGTCATTTTTCCCTCAGCAGTTAGACAGTTTCAGGTTGTCTCATCTGCCTTTATTGCTGTTATTTGCATCTCCCAGCACTGATGATAGCTTTACTATACTATGTTTTTTTTTTTTTGTTATGTGCTTCCCGTGCAGGTGTCAAGCATTTTTGGCTCATGACTCAGTGCCTATAAAAAAAGGAATGAACGGATAGCAACATGATATTTTACCTTGACAGGCTGCACATATGTCACAAATTGCTCCTTTTTTAAAATGTTCAGCAAAGCCATTATAATGATTGTGGCTTAGCACAGCCAGAATAACTGACCCCATAACATGTATTTTCAAAATCCATTTTCCAGCATAGACAAATATAAAGACTTTAGCTCATAAACGTGATGACAGTCTAATGCTGCCCCAACAACTTTAATCCAAAAGCCTCTACAAACGTGTCACAGGTTTTTGAAAATGATACCTGCTAACCTTTATGGCAAATCATAGCCTTGACCTATTGAAACATTAGAAACCTCTAGACTTGGCGCAACTACCTAATTTATGAAACCAATTCTAAGAGTTACACCAACATTTGAAATGTGCTGTTTACTGCAAGAACTACAAATATGGATACAGCATTTGTTCTTGCCCTAATTTCTTTTGTTAAAAAACAGATAGACGTATTGCTGAGAGTTAAACCGAGTAAACCGTACAGTTTTGCAAACGTCAGTATCAATTTGTGTTTTAGAGACAAATGTCATTGCATTTCAGAGGCAGCAAACCTCCAACCCTTGAGAGTTTGAGCATTAAAAAAATCTCATTCAGCCTTTCTATTGTTTTTTTCAAAGCAGGTAAGTACATTTTGAACAGGCTTCAGGGCCTTGCCTGTTTAAAAATGAAGAAAAAAAAAACATGTGACTACAAGCTGCTGCAGGTGAAAAATAGATTGGTTTTCTCAGTTTTTCTTTATTTTTCAGAAAATTACATTTTAATAGGACTGTGTTGAATAGATGTCTGATTATTGAGAACATAGAAAATAATGGAGTGAGCACTACAACCTTCCTGTAAGATTCAGCAAGGCAATAAACATTGTAGTCAATAGCCCTCTGGACTATGACAAAATATTGATATCTGGCTGATAAGTGAAGGCTCAAACCAACCTTGAACAACAACAGCACAGTTCATGATGTGGTTAAAAACTGGTAGCTTTTTGTCACTTAGCAGCCAGACCTTTGAGGCAACAGCTGATGTTGTTTGTGAGCATAAAGTTTCTCAGGTGGCAAAATCCATTCTTTTCCCTCTGCTTTATACGGTAAGTGTCCTCTGTCGGTACGAAACTGCTGCTGATCAAATCATTACACAAACATCAAACAGCTGTCTCCAAACATTCCCCCTTCGTGTTTACCCACAATATTTCACTTCAAATATGACCTTTTTGTTTCCTTCGGTGTCTGAGTCACATGAGCTTCAGGTGACTTTTTGAGTCCAGCAAACACAAATGTAAATAAAACTGTAGCCGGAGTCTGAGTTGAAATGGCAGTGTCCTAAAAATACAGTTCTTTATGGTATATTATCATGTCTGGTTCAATAATCCTGTTAAACCGGATGGATTGATTGTGTTGAAATGAAAGACTTGCACAACCACTGAATGTTAATGTAAAGTATTCCAGTTGCTGGGAAGAGCCTGCTGGCATATGTCTGTCAGAACCAGAGCACAAATCACAACATTTATGTGTATGCTGTTGGAGTTTATTTACACGGATGGTCATTCGGCACTCTGATAGATCACAGGTAAACTACAGAAGCACCTTTATCCTTGGGTAGGATGTTGGGCCTCCAAGCCACTGCCTTCAGACAACATCTCTCCCGACTTTCTCCCTCTACCTAGACCAGTTGTTAGATAAATCTTTGCTAAATCAACTCCTGTTTAATTTCATTTGATTAGAAATTCCATTATCCATAAATCGCTGCTGTTTGGTTTGTGCTCAGCTGAGAAGGCTGCTGGATTTTAGGATGTCTGTCAAATGTAATAAAAATAACATTTTTGCTATTTCATCATACAGTCAGTCTTTTTCAAATCTGCTACACTGCAAAATTAGTTCGGTAAATAGCTTGTTTTCAAGATATTTTCAGTTTCTGTCAAACAATTTACACGGATCCATCAACACAATTCTGAATTTCTCCTTCCTCCTGACATGAGGCACTCCGCATCACCATCAAAAGTGAGAATTTGAGAGGCTGCGGTTGCATTTAATGCCTAGTTAGAGTATTCTTTTCATCCCTTGGTTGCAGAATGTGCAACGGGGGCCAAACACAGAAGCCTCACTGTTGGAGAAAAGCTACATGATGACAGACCCACCAAGAATGTTCGCCCGACCGCCGTGTGTAACACAGCACCAGAGTTCCCTTATTAAGGAGTGAAATAATTTCCACCAAAGTGGTCGGCGGCGCTGACAGCTCAGATTAATGCTCTCTGTAAAACAGCCAGAATAACAACTGCTCCTGCACGCATCGTGAAAACCAGTACGTTTGGCTGAGGGACGCCTGCCAGCTCTACAAATTCATGCATATTTGGGTCTGTGAACATCTGCCAGCGCAAATAATTTATGCTGTTCTCTGTGCTAAGGGGCAATGAATCCCCTCTGAAAAGTTTTCTCCAACTTCTACACTAAGTCTCCCTCCTCCTCCTCCTCTTCCTCCTCCTCCTCCTCCTCCTCCCCTCCCTGGTGTGAAGTGGTGCAGACACATGCTCCAACCACAGACTGGGCTGAAAGAGGAGCGTCCCGAGGCGTGTGGGAAAGTACCACGCACCCAACTGTTTCCTGTCTCTCGTCGGCCCTCGGGGTCAGGACGCGTCGTCGAGGCCGCATCCTGCGACATCCTCGGCGCTGAAGTGTGAACGGGGCGTTGCTCTGGGCGCGGGGCCTCGCTGCAGGGGGGGGTGGGGGGCTCCGTGGACGCGTTCCGCTGGAACAATAAATATCTCATGATACCAGGGAGGTGGTTCAAAACATTTGAGCTCAGCCCTGTTGTTGTGTTCCGACACAACTGTATCAGGTGATCAAACATCCGGTGGGAGTCCTTTTCATATTCAGAATGCCGCCACCACCGCCAACAGATGGCATATTAATCATTAATTGAGCCTGCGCCAGTTGTGTTTGATGTGCAGCATGAAATTCGGGGCTAATTTTTTTTGCTCTGCCGTGCGCCACTCGATGATGATAGACTATTTATGAGCCGAGAGGAAACCTAACATTTTCCTCTGAAATTATAATCATACACCGCTCCGCGTTCCCGCAGTCAGCTCGACGTGAGGCCCGGCTCATGCTGCATTATGTCGACTCGAAAATTAGACACCAACTTCTTAAACATTTGTGTCATTCTACCTCCTAACAACTATTTATAAGTCGGGAAAAAGCACCTGCGGGGCAAAGAGAAAGCTGTAATTTATTAAATTAACAGTTTGCACTTTGATTTGCACAGTGGGAAAGCGTTTGGAGGACACCCTTAACAGACTCCTGCATGTGCGTGCGTGTGTGTGTGTGTGTGTGTGTGTGCGTGTCAGAGCCTTCCCTGACCTTCCTTGTTTCTCCTCTTGTCTTCACCCTCTCCTCCCGAGGACCGGCTCTGCCTCCGCCTCGCCTTGAGCGGACTGGCAGGAGGTCAGCATCAGGCCAGTCCCGAGTAGCTCCTGAAGGGAGCAGCTGTCAACAAGCAGCGCGGATAGTTGGAGCACCGAGGGCAGCGCTGTGGCACGTCGAGGTCAGAAGGAATCAGTCAGCCCGGAACTGACCGACAGCGCGGTTGGAGGAGAAACTGTCAAGGTTCAGGCCTCCTAATGAGATATCAGCATTACTTTTCCTGCAAATGTGAACTATACGCCACAGCCGGGCTGCTTCAGGGAAGGCAGCTTCTTATGAACACCAATTCTGAATCTTGCATGAAGGCAAGTTGCTTCTGTAAAAAAAAAAGAAAAAAGAAAAAAAAAAGTTTTTTGTTACTTTAGTGGTAAATATTGTTCTTTGCTAACACCATTATGAAAATTTAAACACAACTCAAAGAAAACACAATTCTTTTCAAACATAAGCACAGGAAAAAAGCTCTCTTTTTAATAACTATGTCAACAAAATAAATAGAATTTCCCCTTTTATAGGTTACATAAACCTTAAAAGTAACCTTGTATCAGTCCCTGACGTCAGTCTTCTGCTTTTGATTAGCATAATCAACAAGTTCTTTGAGGGTTTTCTTGCAGAAAGTACTGATATAAAAATAACTTTCAAACATTTTGTCTAACATCAAGTTCTTAAGTATGATGAAGACATAGTGGTTAAAACAGCCCCCTTTGAGTTATGACGCAGCAAAGCAAGCCCAAATCACTGCATTTCTACCACTGTGCTTCACACCTGTTGTAATCTTTTGACACTGAACAGAGATATACATATATGTGATATACACTAAACAAGTATCTTCAATGCTTTTTGTTATTATGGCCTCCTAGGATTAAGACAACATGGACTGAACTATTGCATTAGAACATCCAGTTTTGATATTCTAGTTTATTTTTGAAAACAATAAAACAGCAAATTCTTAATATTCTCAAAAGGCTATATCTGGTGCTGAAGGAGAGGCTCTCCCACAGTACCGTTCATTGAAAACTGCCTTGCTGCATACAGCAAACACAACATGATGGAATTTATCCTCAAGTAAAAATCAAGTTTTTTATCGTTGTTTGTGTTTGTAAATCACTAAACACTCTGTATGTGTAAAGATGTATGTGTGGTTTCACGTATGCATATAATACAATTTGTTGATGGATGTTTATTTTGTGGAGGAAAAAGGAAGCAGCTTTTTGTTGACTTGTGATTGTACCATTTTTGGGGTGGGAATCAATAAGTTTTACTTCTTCCCACTCCTTTTCGAGCATCTGCATACATTATGTTGTGTGGACAGATTTATGTCAATTATGCAGCCGTATTTTACTGTATTAGCTTTTGTTGTTTTGTTCTTGGTGCATGAGATGCTCGAAATAACTAACTAAACTAAACTATAATTCACTCTGGTTATGAAGCTAAAACCAAGGTTGTCGAATGCAACTCTTCAGTGGTTAGTTCAATCCAAATCATTGTTGAAAGTTAACTGTGTTTGTCTTGGAGATGTTGAAAAAAGTTCAGGTGAGAGATGCACACAACTCCAAAGACACCGAGCTAATAATAATAATAATAATAATAATAATAATAATAATAATAATAATAATAATAATAATAATTATTATTATTATTATTATTATTATAAAAGATACAGCAACCAGAAAACAATATACAGAATCTTCTGTAAAAGCACAGAAAGCCAAATAAAAAAAAAAGATCGCTTGAATGCATCATTAATTATTTACAATAAGTGAGAAGTTTATTAATATGTACTTAATTAGATCTATCCGGAATAAAATACATTTAAAAAGCACATCATTGTTTTACTTTTCATGAATATTAATAATTAATAATGAACACAGAAACTATTATCTTTTCCATATTAAAAACATTTCAAATATGCTGTTTGCTGTTGAAAGATTTACCTTTGTATGTAAACGACGATTGTGAATTTATTTTAAATGTTTTTTAATTTTGCGTTGTTTTAGATAATCCCATAATCATTTGTCTATTTATCTGCTTGTGACACTTTTGGCTCATCCAGTAGGAGTTGGGAGTCCCAGTGAAGGTCTTCTTTCAGTGACTATCAGCCAATTCTGCCCTCTGCAGGATGAATAAAGGCTGTGCAACAGTTTCCAGTCTGTTAGCAAACACCTGATTTGTTTGCATCATTCATTTACATTATATGAAGTTGACATAGATGTTCGCCATCATGTGCAACTAAGACTTTCCCATCAAATGTTGCTCCTCTCCAACATTGCTGCATGATCCACAGTGTCCTTGAGTGACCTGAAAGGCACTTTCAAATATGTAATTAATATTATTATTATTGCTTGAACATATTTGTGTAAAACAAAGCACATGGAAGTGTATTATATATCATCATCTTGTAAAATGTACAACAAAAAAAAGAAGCAAATGAGCCTTCTAGATTTTTTTTTTCAGAGCAGTTGGAAACAAGGCATCCAGGCCTCGTTGTAGATACAGTATGTCTGTTCGTCTTTGGAGGTGTGAAATATTAATAGATGCATCCCCCCCCCCCCCCCCATGCATTTATCGTACGAGAGGATGTTTGGAGAAGCAGCTCTGTCAGAAAAGTCCATATTAAGATGGAACCAAGTTTTTTTGCGAAGAGGTGTAATCGTGCTCAGACACTCAGGTGTGGATCAAAGCAGCGCGGGGACTCAGGGGGAGCAGCAGATGAAAGAGCTACACATTAAGCTGTTTACTGTGGTGACATGAAAAGGCGTTTTAGCCCTACATTCTGCCTAATGAGGGACAGAGATGGAGGGTTATCCTTTTAGATATTCAGCTGCAAGTTCACAGCATTTTACATCTCTGCTCGACATCAAAAGAAAGCCCCATTTCTTCTGCCAAGGTGTTGTGGGTGGGTGTGTGTGTGTGTTGGGGGGGGGGGGGGGGGGGGAGGGAGTGAAGTCCCTGTAGATTAAATTAGCATTTTAACAGTTTCAATGGAGGGCTCATTTGCACTTGGACACTAACTAGATGAGGTGAAGCTCAGCGCTTTTGCAGTTCTGCAGCATTATTTTGAGCAACATAGAAAAGCAGGGACCGAAGACCCGACGACCTCGTAAAGGAGTAAAACGTTTTCATGGAAAAGTAAAGTGATCTATGATTTATAGAAATATATATTTACAGAAAGGTTTTATTTGTGTTTTCTGCAAGTTTTGATTTTTTAGCAGAAGTGAATCTCAATATTAGGTTGTCAAGAAAGAAAAAAAACAATATTTATACAAAACACCATAAGACTGCGAGTTACATGTAAACTTTGACTTACATTTATCCCATAATAGCAAAGTCAGTCATTATTTAACGCTAACAGTTTGCAGTTCCAGTACCACGTTCATGTTCCCTCAACAGAAACCTGAATGCTGCAGTCATTTTGGGCTTTTGATGCCATTGAACTGTTTTTCTTTTTTCTTTCAGCGAACGACGATCAGGCGACATTTAATGCCAGAGATCCTTAAAAATGTGAACTGGTCGTACAGGGGTGAATTTCTGCCTATTTCTGCAGAAATTGACCTAGACATTTTTGCTGACACTTGTTCAAACTCCATAAAAAGTAGAAGGTAACAAGGAAGCAAGGTTTCAATAAAACGTTGCTGTTGAGATGGAAATAATGAATTGTATCCTTTTCCAGCAGATGGGCAAACTTATTATCCGGGGTCTATGCCTGCCATTAATCCAAAGCAGAAATGCATTAACACTTTTTAATTTTTCATTAAAGGAGCAACAAGTGATTTGTCACCACTGGGTGGGGCTCGAGCACTGTCTGCAGACCAAAACAAGCCGTGTATCAAGCCACGCCTTTCTCTCTATCTCGCTCCAGCTGCGACCCAGCACCCATTTCCCCTCCTCACCCGTCGGCTGGTATGGACGTATTTGCAAAGGATAAATACACAGCAGAACAGTATCACCTTTCAGAGGAACATGTGTACTGAAGAAGTAAGTAACTCATAATTTTATAATGCTGTTAGCAGTGGCAGCTGTTCACGTGCACATACGTGCATGCGCTGCCGGCCGGGCTATGTAAACAAGAGACTGGAGAACAACACAGGGGTGGTGTGTGACATCATACCATAGTCCATCTAAAAAGATACCGTTAGTTCTTCACATCACTATTTTTTTAGTTCTTTCTATCTCAAATTATGAAATTTTGCTTATTGCTCCTTTAAGCTCAAGTCATAACATTAACGACAAATTCATAAATATCATCACGTGTATTCCTAAAATCATGCATCCCTTGATTACGATACAATTACATTCTAACTGTATCGTAACATTAACATTCTGGTAATTTTGGTTGAACTATCATGTATGTGGTTGCAAGCAATTTCAGTCAACATTTTTAGACAGATATTTCTGTTAAATAGTTCGGAAATCGAGACCAGGTGATCTGCTGGTTAAAAAGCTTTATGTTTGTCAAAGCTTATTCCATAATTACGTTTTTTTTTACGTGATTGTGGAATAATTGGCAAAGAGGTTCAAGGTGGGCAAAGTAGATAAAGCCCTGGACAAAAAATGAGGAATCCCAATGTGGCTTTTGCAGCATTTTGTACATTCTGCTAGTTTCTGAACCAAAACACTGTTACATTCCCTCCCTCCTTTAATAAATCTAGCACAATTTTTTTATGTCTGGTTGATTATTTCTATGTTGCAACAATGCTTCTTGGCAGTAAATCTTTTACTTTTAGAAACCCTGTTCATTTCCCTGTAAACTGTACCAGGTTTGCAAGAGAAATTGTTTGTGGGTTGAACAGCAGAACTGAGCTGAGACTTTTTTACGTGATGCATAGTTGATATAAAATAAATATTTTACTCCAGACTCTTTTCAGTCACATTTAGCTCAAACCAACATGATGCTGCAGAGTGAAATGTTATAATGTTCCCAGTATAATGTCTTTGTAACTATGTGCGCTCCAGCTGGCTTCACTGTAGATAAGAAATATTGTCACAACAAAGCTCGTAAACCCAATGTGCAAATTAAATAAATAAGGCCTCAACGTGTTCTCAAGTCTCCACAGTTTCTTTCTGCCCAGCCAAGTTGAGATCTTAAGCATAAAACCACTACTACGCCACAGTGAAAACAGATGGATCAAATAGTCCCTGTCCTTTATTTGGGGGTGCTCACTGTTATTGGAAAGAATCTTAGCAAGAATTACCAAATCTGGCCTCCTTTCAGGAAAACAAATGGGCTCAGATGTGATTTTCCATTTTACAGGCTGTTTATGTCTCGCAAATTCCTTCTACAGAGGGGCGGTATGGTAGCTTTCATGTTTTAAAGGCCCAGGGTGACCACAACCCTTTGTGGCTAAGGAACTTTTCCAGTACTAATGACATACAGTCACACAAGACTCTGGCAACGGTGTACAACCGAGGCTGGCTGCCCGTTGTGTAATTAGTCTACCACTAAGTCCCAGTCTGGGGAAACATTCACAACCACATTAAACACAGACTGAGCTCGGAGCAGATGGATACGCTCTGAAGGAGTCATGTGTAACACAAATGCCTTTCATCAGCAAGATAAACTGATAACACTCCATGTCTAATAAGACCAAGCTGTTTGGGGGTCCCTGCTAGATATTCTTTCAAGTTTGCGGCCTGGGTGGGTTAACAGTCTATTTTTATTGGCATAACATACCCCCAAATAATATCATCTTTCTCCAGAGACGCTGCAGCAATGTGCTCCTGTTATAGGAAATCCATTGGAGGAAGCCACAAAGAAACATTGGGTGTTGTTCTAGCGTGACAAACCTGCCATCTGGTGGCTCAAGCAGGAGCTGACAAAAACAAAACTTTATTGGTGGGAAGCTTTTTTTTAAAAAAGCAACAGCGGCTATAAAACAGAGGATAAGCTGACAATGTGAAAACAAGTGACTGGGAAAATGATTTCCTTTAGCGGTGAACTGTAAAGCCCTCCTCACCAGAATCTGCGGATCTAATCAGATCTGCACTCGCTGGCCTACTCTCCATCTCATGATGTGCTTCACTCTTACTGAGCTCCTGAAATCATTTTCACTGAACAGGCTCAACATTTCCTCATGGCAAAAAGCTGGGTAGCGTCCAAAAGAAACAGTAATCACCGGCTGATGAAATAAAGACGTAAACAGGATTAAAATCAGGCGACGTGAAGGGTAAACATGGCTTTTTGGGAACAAAACCAACTTTTGCATCTATGATTTTCCATGAACAGAAATGTGTAACCTATTCACACCGAAATAAAATAAGAAAAAGTTTAAACTCTAAATTGCTGGTGCCCATTTTCCTCATGTGTTGTTTTAAACTGTTGTATGCTGATAAAAAAAACAATTCAGTCAGTCTTAACTGTACGTTAAAACTGTTCATTTAAACTTGCTAGACATTAACGCGAACAACTCTTGTAAATTATTTTAACTTGATAGGAAATTTACGACTATTAAAACGGTATTTGCTCCAATTTGAAAAATGCAACATCTATACAGGCACGATACATAAAAATAGAAATAAAAAAAAAGTCTTTATAAATTAGTTTTTGTCAGTGATTTCAGAAGCTGAATATTATGTAGATTCATTACAGATAAGAGTGAAATATTTCAAGCCTTTATTTCTTGTCATTTTCATGATTAGGGCTCTCAGAAAACAAAAACACAAAATCTGATGTCTCAGAAAAGTTGAATATTGTGAAAAAGTGGAATATTTGAAACACATGGTGCCAAATCCTATTCATCTAAATAATTCAAAACACCTACAAACGTTTCCTGAGCTTCTATACAGTCTCTCACTCGTCAGTCAGTAGGCGACACAACACAAATGGGGAAGACCGCTGACTTGACAGACGTCATCCACACCCTTCACAAGGAGTCTGCGCCACATAAAAATCATTGCTAAACAAGGAGGTTGTTCACAGAGTGCTGTATCAGAGCACATTCAAAGAAAGTTGAGTGGAGGGAAAAACAAGTGTGGTAAGAAAAGGTGGACCAGCAACAGGGAGAACTGCCACCTTGAGAGGATTGTAAGGTAAAATCCATGCAAATCATTACAAGGAGCGGACCAAGGCTGGACCCAGCGCTACTGCAATCAAAGATTTAACTTATCTGAAGGTTTTACACGTGTTTAGCAGTGGCGCTAATACATGTGGTTAGCGTGTGTTATTGGGTATGCTGCTGGATTAGGACTAATCTTTCCTACGGGTCAGTGAGTTTCAGAACCGGAAGATTTGTTTTGTTTCTGCAGATCTGTTGTGAACAGACACAACTAGGTGGGAAAATAATTGCTAAAAAAAAAACCATCCATGACACTTAAAGGGGCCTCAGAAAGGTCGTCTGTTTTGTGGAGCGTGTTATATGTCCCTCTCTGGATAATCAGTCACTCAGTTTACATGACAACCTAAACACCAAAGGGCAAGTGTTGAATGAAGGATTAACTGTGGCGGTAAAACGAGACGAACAATGAACAGGTAACGTGTCTTTCCAGGGGAGGCCCCTGTGTGTGTCAGTCTTCCTTACGGGTTTTTTTTTTTAAGCCGTCAGGGTGCTGTGAAGGGAGAACGCTCTGCAGTAAAAACGCATCTGGTTCTGGTTAAAGTTGGGGAAACTTGGATTAAACACATAAAAAAAGAAAAAAAGGATTGTTCTTGCCATAACAAATGCAAGTGTCTGACAGATGAAACCACAAATCAGCCTGAAGCTGATATTCGGTTTCTCTCTTTTTCATTGCATGAAGTCCCAACAGTGGAAAAGAAGCCGGCTGGAAGCAGAGGAGGAAGGATCTGGCTTGATTTTTGTGTGCGGTGTGGTGTGGTGTGTATATGTATGTATATATATATATATATATATATTACTTATATATATATATATTATATCTATATATTAGATTATATATATATATTCTATGTCGATGTATCTATATATATTATATACTATATATCTCTATATATATATCTATCTGTGTATCTCTTCTGTAGGTGTCTATATCTCTCTCTCTATCTCTATCTTCTCTCTCTATATATCCTCTTATCCTTTCTATATCCCTAAAATTTAGATATTAATGAAGTACAAACACTCCGCAGCACATGATTTCCATTAGTACATGAGCTAGATGTTTGGAGATTGGTTAAAACTATCAGAGCAGGATATGATGGACAGAAAAGCTTAGGGCTCTCATAACATACCTGTTAAATATGCCACATCACATTTTTAAAATTCTTTAGAAGCCATGTAGTGTTTTCAATAAGAAAAAAATCAATTCCATTCATAATTATAATCAACCCTCCTGGGAAAGAAGGAATTTTAACTATAGTCTGTTTGATTTATTAAAAGCACAGTTCACTCCATCTTCTCTAGTTAGTTCAAAGGAGTCTTATTAAAGTGAACAATACTCATCATGACAACATCTGCGTACCGGAACACTAAAGTATCACAACAAGAAGACACCATCCCTTAAATGGAACGTGGTGGTGGCAGCATCGTACTGCAAGGAGGCTTTTCCTGAGCGGAGACACGGACGCTCAACAGAGAGTATGGGGAGATTTAAGGGCAATCCTGGGAGAAAACCAGTTAAAGTCGACAAAAAAAAAAAACTAAAAATTGCTGTTCACAGCGTTTTCCCACCCACTCGAACTCAGCTTGAGCCAATTTCTATATGAATATGGACTAAAGTTCAGTTTCTAGACATGAATGCTGGCAGACATACCTAGAGATGTGCAGCAAAATACTGAATGGGATGAGCTGAATACAAATTTGTTCCTTTTACACTCTGTACACTTCAGACTTCCATCACAAGTGTGACTCCTGTCATCTCCAGAAATAATCAGATGACTGCAGTTGTCGGGAGTATCACAGATGGAGAACAAAGTACAAAGAGCTGGTGGACCGCTTTGAGGCATGGTGTAGAAACAATCATCTCATTTTGAATGTGAACTAAACAAAGGAGATGATTGTAGATTTTAGAAGAAATTAGATCAAACCTGATTTCCATCACGGGAAAAGAAGTGGAGGTGGTTGAGGAATATAAACACCTCGGTGTTCATCTGGACAACAGACTGGACTGGAGATGCGCAGCAGTGAAACCGTCTACAAGAAGGGACAGGGCAGACTGTACTTCTTGAGGAAGCTTAGGTCCTTCAAGGTTTGCAGCAAGTTGCTGCATTTCTTCCATAGGTCTGTTGTTGAGAGCGTTATCTCCTCTGCCATCATCTGTTGGGTTGGCAGCATCAGAGCCAGGGGCCTAAAAAGGCTCAACAACCTGTTAAGAAGGCTCGTTCTGTTCTGGAGACGATGATGCAAAGAAGGATTTTGCATAAAATCTAAATTATGGACGATCCTGAACATCCTCTTCATCACGTTGTCTTCTTCAGTCCAAGGCTTCTTCAGACTGGTTGTAAAATTGACCGCTACAGGAGATCTTTGCTGCCCACAGCCGTCACCATCTACAGGACTGTCTCAGAAAATTAGAATATTGTGATAAAGTTCTTTATTTTCTGTAATGCAATTAAAAAACACTCTGGATTCATTACAAATCAACTGAAATATCGCAAGCCTTTTATTGTTTTAATATCGCTGATTATGGCGTACAGCTGAAGAAAACTAAAAAATCCTATCTCAAAATATTAGAATATTTCCTCAGACCAAGTAAAAAAAAAAATTATAACAGCAAAACAAAATCAAACATTTGAAAATGTCCATTAATGCACTCAGTACTTGGTTGGGAATCCTTTTGCACAGATTACTGCATCAATGCGGCGTGGCATGGAGGCAATCAGCCTGTGGCATTGCTGAGGTGTTATGGATGCCCAGGATGCTTCAATAGCGGCCTTTAGCTCATTTGCATTGTTGGCTCTGGTGTCTTTCAGCTTCTTCTTCACAATACCCCACAAATTCTCTATGGGGTTCAGGTCAGGGGAATTGGCAGGCCAATCAAGGACAGTAATGCCGTGGTCAGTACACCAGTTACTGTGAGAATCTTATGTCGTCTCTTAACCACTACCATACTTGTGATTTAGTTTACTGAACCAAGCTGAGTGTTTTTCAAGGCTCAGGAAACCCTGCAGTGTTTCGAGTTAATTAGACGATTCAAGTGATTAGTTGAATAGCCTACTAGTATACTTTTTCACGATATTCTAAGATTTTGAGATAGGATTTTTGAGTTTTCTTCAGCTGTAAGCTATAATCAGCGATATTAAAACAATAAAAGGCTTGCGATATTTCAGTTGATTTGTAATGAATCCAGAATGTATGACATTTCATGTTTTTTAATTGCATTACAGAAAATAAAGAACTTTATCACAATATTCTAATTTTCTGAGACAGTCCTGTAATATAACTCCCTGACCGAATGAGTTACATCAACGTTTTATTTCCCTCTGGGATAAATAAAAGTATTTTGGAATTTGAATTGAACTCATGCCACTTGTCAGAATTTCTTTGTAAAAAAAATTTTAATAAAATGCATGTTTTTTCCTCCGCTTCACAACTCAATCTTCAGAATGTCTAACAAATGTGTGAATATGATGTTCTGACAATACAGGTTATGGTTTTACACCAGAAATCGAAAACTATAGTCTACGACGTGATCAACAGGCTACGCTAACCGTAACGACCTGTTCAGGTTCATTCAGTAGTAAAAGCAACGCGACTCAACGAACCGTTACAGGCCTTTTGGCCAGTGAAGACAGCCCAGCAGGTAAAGAATGAAAGACTTTTATTAGAAAATAACTGCAGGACATTTGTAACCAACATCCCTTTCAAGTCAGGAAACAGAAGTAATAACGGTGACGTCCAAATGTGAAAAGATGTTGGTTAACGTTAGACAAAAGAACAAGGCAAACATAACAGTGGTAATCAAAAACATACCAAACAAAGGGGGGACAACGTGTTCTCAGCAGCTTTACTCATGGAAATAAAAAATAAAATAAAAAAAACTTCATTCACACATCTCGTCGTCGAAAATATTTTTTACAAAATCTGCTCCTCAAGTGTTGAAATGACATTCTTTCAACTGATAACGAGTATCCCTCTGCGAGCATTAACACACAAAAGGTTTCAGACCAAAAAAAAAATAAAATAAGGAATCTTAGACCGCCTTGCGATGATACTCTGGTGGGGCGACTTCGTAGTCGCTTGCATTGAAGAGTGACGCCGAGTTCTTAACAAGATACCTGAAAAAGGAACAAACGGCCATTGCTGCTCCAGACTCTTAATTAGTGGACTCGTGGAAATGGTTACGGATACTTACTTGAGAAAGTCTTGCAGATAACTGAGGAGCAGAGCTAGACTCTTCTCATCCAGGGGAGTGTACGCCAGCATGGCCCCGATTCTCACTGTCAAAACACAGCAGACCGGCACATTTAGAGGGAGTCCACAAGCTCTACATCCAAATTATTCAAACGAGTTAAGTCTGTCAAACATCATTGACATTGAGAAGAAAAAGGCAGTATTTATTAAACGTATATAACATTTATGGTATCAAATAAATTCTGCAGTATTTTTATTTAAAAAAAATTACGTTTATGTATATTTTATAGTTTTATGCTGCACACATTATGAGTTTATCTTTTAGCCCCGCCCATCAGACGCAGTGGGGAAGGGTTGCTGTGCAGGCCAACCAATCAAATGCTTGGGTCTACCCGGTGAGCCGAAGGGACAGTTTATAAAATATTTCATATTGCACAAAAACTACTCAAAAACATCTGAAACAATGGTATGCTGCTTTTAAAATAGAAAGGACCTATGTCCATATGGGGCTATTATTTGACAAAATTGTCATTGCACACTTTAAGGAAAACATTGGATATTCATACATTTTTAAAAACCAAAGTCCACATCCTATTTTTTTTATATATTTTACTATAGACTACATGTATTGATTGAGCAGAAAACTTTATATCAATATACTTAGTCCATACATAGAGATAAATATTATAACTACCATCATTCGTGGTGGTTGGCGGTATTGTTTTGTGGTTGGCGCAGCCATATTACAACAAGTTATAATTTTAGCGAACAAAACACCTCGACCGGTCCTCCCCCTTAGTCTGAAAATTGTGAACAACCACTAAGTACTTATTAACTTATTATTTTGTACATAACTATTCAATTACTTATTTATTCCTTTAAAAGGGGCCTTTTTGACATCTGAACAGCTATTTTAAACTAAAACCCATTTTTATTCTAATTTTCTCATATATAATCTTCAAATCAAAATAATGTATTTAAATTAAGCTATAAATCAGAGAGTTAGTTAACACTGCAATGAGACAATAGGCATATAAAGGAAGCCTAAAACGTCACTTCTACTAAACAAGTAACAGACTGGTCCAAAACTTTCTTCATCTATGATTTAAATTAATTTAATTTGTTGTAGCACCAAGATGTTTTATTTCTTGTTAAAACGCCTGAGTTTAAACTGACCCTAAGAGCCTTAGAGCTCGAGATTCTGCGTAGATTACAATGGTTAACTGCTGGTATTCACCACCAGCTTGTATAAAGAAGCCTTTTTGTTACGTAAATTATTCAAAATGTTATGGAGCTGAACCAGTGACAGCTGGCAATGGCATCGAAAAAGAGATCTGGCACTGTAAAATGAATCATTAAAAAAAATGTAAACACTGAAAAATAAAAATATTGAAAAATCAAGCATTGATAAGTCAAACATTGCTAGAAAGTGAAACCTTATGACAATATTCTCGTTTAATGAGTTCCTTCAGCTATGACGCCACTACAAGCTGGCACTGTTTTGCCGTCGGGGCGGGGCTAAATTGAAGGCTCCTTCACGGGCCTTCTATTTTTCTCGGTACTCCTAAAAACATAAGTTTTTACTTTCTGACAATGTTTGACTTGTCAGTGTTTGATATGTCAGAGCCAAACCTCTTTTTCAATGTCACTGCATGCCGTCACTGGTTTAGCTCCATGAAAGGTGTGCCTTTACCAAAGAGTCTGAGTAGGTGAGGGGCGCCGTAGATCTGAGACATGGGAGTATCTGGGTGGTTGGCCAGGATGTCTGCGTACTGAGGCCGCTCAAATTTGTAGAGAAGCTGCGTCCCCAGCATGACGTTGAAATATTCCCGAACGCCAGCGACCACCTCGTTCACAGCAAACTCCCTGAGCGGCAGAGCAAAACAGATTACGCCATAGACACTTCATTTTTGTTTGTTTCTTGGTATTTCTGGTGCTAGCTACAAAACTAATGTGATGGCACCGCGTCTTTACTTGCTGTCAGAGTTTCCTCTTGATTTCTTGTAGTTTCCATAGTCTTCGAGGACGGCATCAACGGATTTCTTGGCAGGAAGGTGAAAAAGCTGAAGAAAGATAAAATTCAAACATCACTGTTGCAGATATCGCTGCGTGGCTCACCGACTGACCACCCTAAAAGCCGTAAAACTAATTCCGCTTTTTGTTTTTTGCTGCAGCTCAGTCTCACGCTGATTTTTTAAGTCTAACCTTTATTGATTTAATCAGTGGGAAAAATAATCAAATACCAAAAACAGATGTGTTTTGTTTTTAGTTTATGAGTTTTGAGAAACATTTATTACAAAGTTTTCAAATATCCCGTTATACTCAACCTACGCACCAGCTGGTTGTTTGAGAGGCATGTCAGGAAAAAGGATTTTCTGTCAGACCGTTACAACCTAAGTAAGTAGAGTTGGCTAAAATCTACTGGGACTTTAAAAGTGCAACTCTTCAGTTTGGCCAGACTGAGCTTTACAGCATGTGTGTGGAAAACCATCTAACCATCCCACTGTTGGGGAGGATATATGATTCTGTGGACTTTTCTCTTCTATAACTCCATTTTAAATACAAATCTGGTAGGCTCCACTGGAAACGGGTCATCATCGGCAGAATTCAGCAGAATGATGACCCAAACACACATTATACGACCTAAATAAGACAGGTTTAGGGCTGATTTTGTGTGGTCAACTGGCTTTTTAAACATCGACACCTTCCTGTTTCTGTGCCCAAAGTGGGGAGGTTGTTGTGTCCAGTATGCATACATGAAGAAAAACAAAATGCAGATTAGATACCTGTTTTTGACGTGTAATCAGATCCCAGTCGTCCACGAGCCATGGTTTAAGCTCCTCTGGGATTTTTACCTTAACCTCCACTCGGTTTATAAAAGTTTCTTCCTAAGAAGAGAGAGACAAAGACAAAACGTTTTATCTGGACTTTTTCTTACATGCACTGTGCGATATAAGGATCATACACATTTAGAAAATCTGGGAGTTGTTTTAAGTTTCTGAACACAGTCTTGCTTCTTTGTGAACAAGCTCCAAGTGTGTCAATGAACTCCCGGACTTACGCTCTCGACGGTTGGGTCAACTCGTGCTCGTTTCTTCCTCGGCGGATGGGTTGGATCTCCTCCTGAACTTGTTCCTTCTCCAGCTCCAGGAGCTGCACAGACACAGATCTACTTAACATCTCTAACACTGGATAACTTTATGGGTTTTAGTACTTTTTAACATTTCAGAGTACAGCAACATATATATATATACACTCACTCTTCTGTTTGTTCTTTTTGGTTTTCCTGTCAAAACAAAGACATACAAAGTGTTTGTTTTTAAGTTAAATGAAGAAAGGAGGTTTTTATTTTTTTATTTAAAAAAAGAATAAGAAAAAAAAAGTCATAACGGCAAAGATCACTCACAAATCGTTTTTCTGCGATGCAGGAGGGATCTTCTTATTCGGTGCAGCTCCCCTCATTCTCCCTTCTACATAATGGTCTCTAAAATTAAGAAAGAAAAAAAAACAAAAAAAACAATAGTTGGATTTCTTAGAAAAGAGTTGCCCTGACAATATGAGCCAGTTTTTTACACGAAGAGTGAATTAAACAGGCTGGAAAAGTTTGGACACGATAAGGAACGTACTGATTGGCCCTCTGAAGCTCTTTCTGTTTCTGAAGATTGCTGTCCACATACTTCAGTACTCTGCTTTCAGGAACCCATTCGTCCCAGCTGAAAGGGAAAATATCATTGCAGTGCTCAAGCCAGCGTTAAAGGCATATTAAAGTTTAGACGTTTAATATCTGAGCTGAATACTCACTTCTTATTCCAACCACTGTAATGAATGAAGTACTTGATCTGTTTGTCCTTGATATTAATCTTAACACACTGCAAAGAGAAGTACCTGTCACTGTTGACATTGTTTATAACATCAAGAGGGAGTTTAGAAGGACAGGCTAGCTGAGGGGGACCTACCTTAGCTTCGTACAGCAATGGCCCATGAAAACACAGCACTCTTTCACCTGCAGTGGAGAGAACACAAATACATCCCAGCTGAATAAGTTTCCACTGCATTTCGGGTACAAAACCACCAATGCTACACGCAGACAAAATGGTCCGTCCCCGTTTGAGGAATCGTGGAAAGGCAGATGTGCATCTTACTCACTTGTGACTAGAACGGGGAATAAAAAAAATAAAAAAATAAAAATCAAGAAAATTGTGCACAAAATAAAAACTTCTTGCTTCCTTTTTCAGGCCTGAGTGATTTATTTGTAAGATAATAAGAGAAGAAAAAGGGCAAGTTAAAAAAAAACTACAATAATTGATCAGATGGTGGTTTTCTAGATTCGGGTCGTCATGGCCAGTATGTGAACTTATCAGCAACTATCCTTGCTTTTTAAATTAAAAACTTTACTTTTGATGGACAAATTAAGGTAAGGCGGTTGTCAAATTAAGTTTTACTTTCAGCTCCGACATCTGGGCAAAATAAACTTGATGCGTGCTGCAATGCACCTTGAAACAGTAAGCCGTGGCTTCATCGCCACATGGTTGGATTACTGTAACACATTGTATTTTGGAGTCCATAGATCCTCCACTCCACGTCTACAGTAGGTACAAAATGCTGCTGCATGCCTTTTATTCAACACGTTCAAATTTGCAGCCATTTCACAGGTCTTAGGCTTACTGCACTGGTTGCCTGTTTATTTTAGAATCAATTTTTAGAACATTTAATGGGGCTAGCCCTTAAATCGTCTAACCCCTCTCTACATCTCTGAGCTGTCACAGCCATATGTGGCTCCTCTTATCCCAGATCTGCTGCTCCTATCAGTGCCGAGAAGCATGCAGTTTACTTGTATCATTCATTTTATCTGTGTGTGTATATAAATAAATATACATAGCACTTTGGTCTGTTTGATTTTAAAGCGTTTTATAAATAAGTTTGGAATCGATTAGATATTGCACTTCACCATATTTATTTATTGCTAGCCTTTCAAGGAAAAAAACAAAACAATGTCGGATGACAAAATCTGTGAATCTTTTTTTTAAACAATAATAAACTACAGGAAACCAATCACTGCCCTTTCGTTTTTTTTTTTTTATGTATAATATTTAATTAAAACCAAAGCTCCCGTAGTTAATGTCTTTAAGGGCTTCCGTACGGGGTTGTGTTTAACTACAGCAAGGCATTTACCTCTATTTCAGCCTTAACTTTAAACGAATAAAATGCTGACCACATATTAATGTTCTTCCAGGAGAAGAACAGGAGCAGGACAGCAAATAAAACATTGAGTCCTTAGCGGGTGGTGGGTGTCAGAGTTTGAATCGCTAAGAATGGACTTTCTACCGCATTGGGGAGTGTTTTTTTTAATAACTAAGATATCTTTTCCATAAAATGCTGTAATACTATTGGTCTTCACATGCGGTTAAAACGCCAGCACCAGGAAATGGTTTGAAAGAGTAAAGTTAGCAGGGACTGTGCTAACAGCTAGCTTGGTACAACACTGACTGGGATGGGCGGTGAAGTCTCAGCAGCTAACGCTACCTGGATGAAGTCAAAACTCTCTCTAAAATGGACACGATGCACTTTAAACGAGAAGCTTCAGGACGTGCCATGGAAACAGGGCTAAAAGTACACAAGGCGAACCTGACTAATAATAATAATAATCATTTTGTCTTTACTGCCACAACAATGACGGCTAACCGCTCCTCCTCCAGCTACCGCGACGCGCAGGAGCTGCGCTGCGGACGGAAACGGCGCATCGAACAAGCAGCTCCGTACCTTCTTGAAATTTAGGTTTCGGGTCCTGTTTCGGCGCCATTCATGGATTAAGCTATCAAAATTTGGGGAAAATCTTCAGGTCCCATTCCAGTCCACCACGGCGCCGCTATCCAATGACGTCATTCTTCTTCTTCCTGTGTCGGTGTTTTTTTTTTTGGCGGTTGGCTACAAAGATGAGGTGTTCTTTACCGCCGCCTACTGGACTGGAGTGTAAAACAGTAAATAAATGACAAAGGAAAACTAAATTCCACGCCGTCCGTCTTCTTCCGCTTATCCGGGGTCGGGTCGCGGGGGTAGCAGCTTCAGTAGGGAGGCCCAGACGTCCCTCTCCCCGGCCACTTGGGCCAGCTCCTCCGGGGGAATCCCAAGGCGTTCCCAGGCCAGCCGGGAGACATAGTCCCAGCTGGCCTGGACCACGCCATGTATATGTAAATATTAAACTAATAAACCATATATGATTTCTGATGGCTTCCCGAGTAATTTTTTTAAAGTTAAGTCACATAAAAAAATATCTATTTTAATATTTCTTACTCACTATAGAACCTGTATCTGTTTCCCATGTTTAACTCTAACCCATGCTTCTGGTTGTTTGCTATAACAGTCTAGCTTGTTTTTACATATTTTATGAAGCGTGTCTTTCAGCCCTGTGAATTCAAGTCAAAATCAAGTCAAGTCATGACAATTTCTTCTTTTGTATTTAAAACCCATTTTTGTCTTTTGTCTACATAATTATGAATAAGATAAAAGTGGCTTCAAGTACCATTAAATTTCTTTGTATTGCCTGGGCTCTGAAGATAGTTTGGCTACAATTTTGACTTCTTCGCTTGTATCCATGTGTGTCTACCAAATCAACAACAAAAGATGAAACTCCTTTTGTCAGTTTTCCCGCAGGCCTTACCAAACAATTGTCAAACCACTGTTGAAAAAGTACAACCTGGAAAAATCTCTTTTGCAAAATTACAGGCCCGTGTCAAACCTTCCGTTGATCAGTAAGGTTATTGGAAAAAGCTGTTTCAACAGGTTAACCACCTTTTTAACAACTTAGACTTAGACAACTGTATTTGTCATTTTGTTTGCACAGAGTGTGTACAGAACGAAATTTCGTTGCATACAGCTTTGTATGACGCTTTGACGTCTTCCAGCCAAGCTGCCCTGCTCACTGCAGTACTGAGCCTCAGAGCCTGCCCCGAATCAGGTTGTTTGGTACGGACTCAGACTTGAACCTACAGGACCATTACAAAGTTGGCTTTCTATAACCTACATAGCATTTCCAAGATTGAAAGCCTAATGTCCCAGCTGGATCTTGAAAAACTAATTACTGCAACAGCGTCTCCACAGGTCTGCCTAAAAAGTCCAGACAGCGGATCCAGAACTCTGCCACCATGCAGTGAATGGAAAGATTTCCAAAGCTCACCGTGACGAGGATTCCAGGCAAGCGAGGCATCTTGGGCTCACCGATTCTCCATAACAAGCATTAGATGATGTGCACATGCCAACCAGTCATTTGGGAAAGATGGGAGAAAAAAATCTCTCCTACCATCACAAACATGAACAGGTAGCTTTTGCTCAATGCAACTGGGGCTTTTAAGTGGAACTGTGTAGTTTGGTCACATTAGACTAAAACTGAGCAAACCAGGTGTCTTTGGAGTGAAACAAAGGATAGATATGCAGAAAAGCACCACATACCCACTGTTAGGTATGCGGAGGATCTGCCTTTCTCTCTTCATAGGACGCTGGAACCAAGCTCTAGTAGAAACAGAACGAAAAATGATCAAATCCCTTTTCTTGCATCGGTTACCTCAGTACCCAGATCTGAATCCTCAAAAAAAAAAAAAAAAAAAAAAAAAACTGCAAAGTGAACTGTACAGTACACAACTTATCCAGAAATGTGGAGAATCTGCGCAAAGAGGAATGTTTCACTGTTGTTTTAGGACGAGACTAGGTGTTACCCCGATTAGCCATTGCCATAAAGCAAGGATCTTAAGGCATGGTGCACATCCTTATCAGAGGTGCCAATGCATGTGTCCTAAAAAGGCTCCACTAAGAACTATTTGAAGTTTGGTCTTGGATTTTAATATTCCTTACACCCATCCAGTTAGAAACTTCCATAAGACCGCTTTGTCCGACAACAGTAGTCAAAATAGGGATCATAATTAGTAGGACGTGAAACAACCAATTGCTTTACTTGGGTGGACTTTTTTATAATTATGTAAAATTTCCTTTATTGCCTCATGTAACTGAGGCACCTCTAGAGCCGAATAAGACTCGACTTCTTCAAAGGCCCTAATCTTCACCATTATCAATCAGCACAGTAGACCGCGTCTCCTTTCAAAATGATCAAGCGTCTATTGAGTTATTGACATCATCTTATAGCAAAACGGACAGAAACTAAAAATGTTACAATGCATGTCAAGCAACAGTGAGACTTTTAAATAGCAATAATTATAATTACAAAAGAAATATCACATACAATGACAGCAATGCATATTCACGAATCAAACCAATGCAGAAAATATATATGATAATAAATAATCCTAATCATAAAGACAAGTCAAGGAAAAGCCGAAGAAAAAAGAAAAGAAAAGAAAGACAAAAGGGAGGCATTCGTAATGACTTTAAAGTTGTTTTACCTCTGGGCCAAAAAATGCATGTTGTGATTCACTTTAAAGCCTAGGCTATCACAGTAATCTTGAAGGCTGATGCAAATACGTCACACACCGAAGCAAATCAGACTGTATCCTGGGGTCTCACTACAGAATAGCATAGCACTCAAATAGGTGAGCTTTCGGGTAACCGGCGGACAGACAAAGCTGAAGACGACTAACTGGGAACTGTAACGCTCAACTGCTCCACACAGACTCGACGCACAAATAAACAAAAAGAAAAAAGAAAAAAAGCAACAGAATGAAATATAATTAACTTACCTAAAGTCGAAGATTAAAAAAATAATAAAATAAAACAAAATACATACAGCCTTTTCAAACTGACCAGAAACTAGCCGTGTCTTGTACGTGGAGCAGAGATTTGTCAGCTGGTCACTTCTGTCTAGTTTTCTATGTACGTTTTGAGTAATACACGAAATAAACAGCTATACATTAAAGAAAAATGCTAACTTTTGCAAGTCTTTGATATATATATACTTATATCTACCATATATAAAAAGGTCCAATCGTGGGTGCTTGCTGGACCAGTGCCCTTCATTCACACGCCGAGACAACCCGATCCGACCGACTTTCTCCCAAATTCATGTGTACGTTACGTTAGAGTCTGAGCAAGGTCGCTGCTCTTTTGATTTTTAGACTAAGGTGAGCAAGAAGAGAGAGAAAGAGCGCGGCAATGACAACACAAGGATCGCGCGCCCTCTCCCCGCGTTTCTAGTGGCAACAGTTCCAAGAGGCATGGGAATGCTTCTTTTAAAAATAGCACACACCTAATATAACTTACATCATAAATAATCATTTAAAAATAACAACCACAGCATGAATGTGTTAAGAGAAAAAAATAAATGTACAATGATGGCAAAGAAAAAAAAAAAAGAGGTCTAATAATAATAATAATAATAATAATGGCCAAATCTTTCTGCTGTCAAAACATTATGACAAAGATGACACCATTTAGAACATAAAGTGCTACACATTTTCCCGTGTTGCTGAGGCTCACCTTTCATCAACAACAAGCCTGTTCTCTTTATATTCTAAACACGCCCCGTTGGGTGTTGACTGCCTGGGGACTGTGCATGTATGCTGTGAAATAATGCCGTTGACATAAAATATTGAAACAAACTGTAAAAACCAGGTACAAAAGCTACAATATAATCAAAAGACCACATGAAGAGGTGTGGAAAAAGTCTTCAGTATTCACACAAAAATATCAACGGAAGTAACGCACTGGACAAGAAGTGTCCCGAGTTTATATACATATAAGTAAAATTGAAAATAGATTTTTCCTCTCTGTACATAGCACTGTATTCTTTCGTCTTCCATGTTTTGTCGCGTATTTACAAAAGAACTCCTGTTCGAGGTCTCCCTTGGTGCTTCAGTTCGGTGTGGATCTAGTCAAGAGAGATAACGTCAGATAGGGAGCCGTAAATGGCCGCCGCCGCCGCCGCCTCCATGGAGGACCTCGACAGTCCCGAAAGGCCGTGGCTGTCTCTCTCCTTCTCGCGTTCCCGTAGACTGCTGGAAGACACCAAGCTGCTGGTGCTGCCGCTGTTGCTGCCCCCGTTGGTGGTTGCCAGAGTGCTGCCCCCGGGGGTGGCCGACTGCTCTCGGAGCATCTGGGAGGAGCTGTAGGGCAGGAAGCGGTTGAGGAGCAGGTCGTGGTCCTCTGGGGCAGACGCCGACGCAGCCGCTGCAGCCGCCATCACCATGTTGTAATGCTTACAGGAAACAGAGGAGGCAGCGTTAGTCACCGGCAGCGCAGGCCGTACCCTCATTCCTACTAACGTGGTGGCATTTAATTTCTCGCTCCTGTTTCATGCCTGTAAACAAACCATTTCATACTCAATTCGTACAGCACTGTGAAAAGGTTTTTGCCTCCCTAAGAGATTTATTTTTATTTCTTGATTGAAGTTAAATGTCTCAAATCAAACTGATATTAATATTAGACAATGATAATCAAAGTAAATAATACTACCTTCATTTATTGTAGGGGTAAAAAAAAAGCCTTCCAAACCAACCTGGAGCTCTGTGACAAAACAACTTATCCTCAGATTTAAATCTATGTGAGAGGCTGTACACTGCAAAAACGGAACTAAAAATAAGTAAAATTTTCTTAAAATGCTTGCAGCTGTCCTTTATCTGAGCAGGTAAATAAGATGATCTGCCAATGGAATAAGATTTTTGCACCTAAAATAGGAACAACTCATCTCCATCATTTTATTTCAAGTGCAGGATGTCTAATTACATTATTTTAGGGGTCAAAATGCTCTTCCATTGGCAGATAATATTATTTACCTGCTCAAATCTACGACAAAAATACACATTTTAAGAACATTTTACTTATTTTTAGGTCTGCTTTTGCAGTGTAGCATGACTTTAAACAGACCCTACATCCACACAAACAAATGCAGATAAATTACAATAATTGGGCAGAGCAGTGGGTCAAAATTCCCCCAGAGATGTAAAAGACTCATCGCCAGGTAGAGCGAACATTTTGATGACAGCTGTTGCCACCCAGGGTGACACAACCAGTTACTACGTTGACGGTGCAACCACTTTTTCTTAGAAAAAAGCTTACATCTCACATACCTTTGTGATGTAAGAACATTATAATCTATTTTCATTTTTTTTTTCCATCTGTTTGGAGTTTACTTAGATGCAGGGGTACCCAGGCCTAGTCCTGGAGAACTACTATCCTGCAACTTTTAGATACATTCCTGCTCCAACACAGCTCAATCATACGACTGAATCCCCCATCAGCACACTGCAAAAAGGGAACTAAAAGTAAAAATATTTTTTTTAAAACAAGTTTATTTGTCCTTGATTTGAGCAGGTAAATAAGATTTTTGCACTTAAAAAAAGGAACAGCTCATCTCCATCAATTTATTATAAGTGCAGTATATCTAATTGCATTATTTTAGGGGTCAAATGCTCATTCCATTGACAGATAATCTTATTTATATGCTGAAATTAAGGGAAAATACATTAATTTCAAGAAAATGTAATTTTAGTTTCCTTTTTGCAGTGTATTCAGTCATCCAGGATGGAGGAGGTCTGCTAACAAGACCTTCATTTGCTACTGGTGTGTTGGAGAAGGGACGCAGCTAGGATAGTAGCTCTCCTGGGCTCAAGTGCTCAAATGAAATATCCCTGCAGAGAATAACTAAACACAATCTCCTGTTGTTAGATTTTATTTAATGGACCACTTAATTTGCTTACAGTAGGCTATGAGTAAATAGCATTTGTTTTTCAATGAATCAATATCGACCTTTTTCCAAGGCAAGCCCCAGGTCTTGATTTCCTGGTGTAAACCAAAGCCTGGGGCTTTTGGGTTTGACGCCTTTCCGTTTGCTAGAGGCCATTTATAGAAATGGGGAAGTTGTGAGAAAAGCTGTAGTACACTTCCGCTCCTGCAGGTGGCGACGAGAAGACACCATAGGGCAAAGACACAAAGGCGGACTAAGAAGCTGAACAGAACAAGATGCAGAGCGCACAACTGGTTTTGCGGCTGGCGTTACACCTCCTTAGCCTCTTTTACCCTATTCTACCCGCTCCACTCTATCCTGCTGCTGGTATAATTAAAGAAAAATAAAGCGCAGCTTCTTTCTGCTTGCACAGGGAGCGTAGTGGCATGGGGTGGTGACAGAATCAGAGAGGGGAGACGACGCTGATCTGCTCCAAAGTTTGCCTTGAGGAGTTAAGACTTCGGCCTTCATGAGGAGGTTTTTGTGCCCCAGCCATGGCGAGAATGACGAGAGGCGCAAAAACGTATGTGTTTGAACGCGATGAAATTATTTTTATGGGCTGATTCGGCTCTTCCTCCACGCCTGACGCTGCAGGAAGGCAGAGAGCCTGCGTTGTCACAGTGAGACAAAACTTAAAAGCTTTTAGTGTGTGTAAAATGAGAGAAAGCCTAGCTAAATCCATGCATCTGAATTAGGTCATTAAATGCATCGCGCCTTTCTGCATATAGAAAGCTGAAGTGTCCTTTAGCTCTTCTTTTTTTCCCCCCTTAGGCGTGGTTCATGTTCGTAAATGGTAAAAGAGTTTACAGCCTAGTAAGCTGGGTTTACTAGGCTGGGTCATTGTTAGGGAAATACATTTTCATTGTACAAGGAAAATTACACTAGTCTTATAGAACCGTGGTGAAAAGGTTTAAAATTATTTAACTTAAAATGCCAAAAACAGGCGGTGAAGCTTTTCATATTTGATATCTGGTACTTACAGATATTCCCCACAAACTTAGTAAATGCTTTATTTTCACTATTCAGCGGAGCTCTGCCGACTCCAACACAGATTGAAAATCGCCTCATATCCTTGATGAATTCACTGCACTGATGAAGTTCAGAGGTGTACTTCCTCACCTAAAAACATTTAAAACCACTTTTTGTGATCAATTATCCTCTCCTTATTGCTCTTTACTCCTATAAGCGGCGGACTGTTTTTCTTGCCGCTCACAACCCCGCCCATTAAACAAAGCCCCAAGCTTGTTGAAAGGTTCTACCCTCAGACCAGGACCTTTTTTCTGTGAAACTAAAGCCCGGGGAATCTAAAATTCCCCGTGTCAATTTGCATCACGCTGGGGCTTTTCACATGAAATGGAAAGGGGCCTATAATTAAAGGCAAGTCTGCAGCTACTACAAAGGTACAGGATGGCAAAGAGGCAAAACGATCAGTGCCCAGATTTCACAGACAGCAATATTAACTTTGCAAATTGCTCTTAACAAACTTAACAATTAATTTCCTGTCGAGAAATATTTGAAATCATATATTTAACAACATAAAATGAAACTCTTTGCTTTTAACTGCCGACACCACTCAAGTAAAAAATCAAGTGATGTAAGAGAAAAACCCCAGAAGATTTATAAATGACATACCTGATTGTCACCTTGGAGGAAGGAGAAAAAATTCAGATCTGTAAAAAAGAATAAAAATAAACCTTTCACCTTTTTAACAATGAACAGGTTAAACAAGCAATCACATTACTTGAAGAGGTACTTTTATAGTTATTTGTTTTTATTTAAGCGAAACTGCAGAAAGCACCAGGTTTACCGGGCAGATCGCTTGTGTGATAATAGTGGCGGTAGTCCTGAATAAGAGGTGGTGGGGGAGGAATGTAGCTGCTCTCCACAGGGGGCATGCTGGGAGCTCTGGCCACGGGGGAGGCTTGGCTGTGCAGGTTCAGCACTCTGATCAGACACAAAGCAACAGAAAGTCAGAGACAAGGATAATCAGACAAACCAACAGATTACAAGTGAATTTCAGGAAAAAAAAAAGTTTTCTTATTTTAGTATAAAGTGAAACTTACTATACAGATTAATGTCAGATTGTCATGTATATTAAAAAACACATTTGTATTGGTCCGCTATGAAATAAATTTTTTTCAATATGCTTATTTTTGTCATAAACTGTAAGGTTACAATTACCAGTTGTATCATATTACCGTATTTTCCGGACTATAAGTCACAGTTTTTTTCATAGTTTGGCCGGAGGTGTGACTTATACTCTGGAGCGACTTATGTGTCAAATTATTACA
Source organism: Fundulus heteroclitus (assembly GCF_011125445.2). Lineage (NCBI taxonomy): Eukaryota > Metazoa > Chordata > Actinopteri > Cyprinodontiformes > Fundulidae > Fundulus > Fundulus heteroclitus. The sequence goes on from NC_046362.1 coordinate 15,656,307, forward strand.
CATTTTTACCGGTATATCATTACATCTGTTATTTTCACACCAAACCGCAAGAGGGCGCTCTAGGCCTGTGTTGAATCAGACGTAAGCGACGTAGAAGCGGAAGTGCCGCATCTTCTACCTCCGGAGTTAACGGAGTTATTTTAAAGTGACACTGAGGATGAAGATTTCACTGGATTTTAGTTATTTGGAGTGACACGGGCGCGCTTTGGTTAACTTCTTCGCATGTTATTTATGCCATAGTTATCTGAATAGCTCTTAATATGTTATGTTAACATACCAGGCACGTTCTCAGTTGTGTCATGTAGCGTAAGCTAGCCGTACAATTATTCAGCCTGTTGTTGCCTCCGTTCTATTTTTATTTAAAATTGCTTTTCAAGATGACATGTCTGTTGTTGATGTTGGATATTATCAAATAAATTTCCCCCAAAAATGCGACTTATACACCAGTGCGACTTATATATGTTTTTTCCTTCTTTAATTATGCATTTTATGGCTTGTGCGACTTGTACTCCGGAGCGACTTATAGTCCGGAAAATACGGTACTCAAGTTGTAACGACGCTACTTAATACATGAGTTTCACTTCTGGAACTGAAATAACGAAACACCTGACGATCCTCAATGTTTCGGGACGTGTTTCTAAATGAAAACCAATGAAGTTATTCTGAAGCTTACCCTTTGTTTGGAGGTGGAGAGACTGGAGACAGTGAGGGACAGACCCTTTTCGGAGGAGGTTCGTCCTCCTGCTCGTCTTCTGAGGAGCTATCCAGTGTCAAATCAATCACGTCGACTTTCTTGTTGTTGTCGTTAGACGAGCCCCGTTTCGGCTCGTGAGAGTCTGTTCGAGAATAATCTACCCAGAGGAAAAAAATATAACAGAAGACTCAGTCTGCGTTCACAGACCACGCTGAGTATTAGAATGCAGGGTTGTGAAAAGCACGCGCTACCCACCGCTGTCCACACCATTGTAGGACGCAGACACCTCCTGCACCTCTTTCTTTGACTTCATGGGGGCCCAGCTTCCATCTTCCTTGAACTGGATTTCATCACAATCGGAGCAGCTGTTCAAGATTTCCATGAACAACCTGTGAAAAGAATCCACCTGTAAATAAGGATGCACCGATCCACATTTTTTTACTTCCGATCTGATACCTGAATATGGATTTTTGTCTACTATTCTGCTACCAGAGCTCTATTTGCTTTAATGCTATTATTATCATTATTGTTGATTTTATGAGGATGTAATAAATTCTTCTCTACAGGCAAGTATTTTATGTAGAAATGTTTGCATGTCCAGCCTAAAAGCCAACTTGAGGTAAATATAAGGTCAGAAAAGGAAGTCAGCTAAACATGAAACTCTTTTTGACAGGAAATATCTTACTGCAGAAAAAGTTTTTCAGTAATCCTGAAGCTTTCATGTTGTCTGATGGAAGTTTGCCTTGTTTTTGAAATGACTCCAGAAGTGACGCCTGTCGGCTACTTTCATCATTCTGACCCCTGGCTAAAATGAATGTTGTGCTTTATCCAAATGTCTGATTAACTTTGTCGTATTATAGGTTGCGACGCAGAGCTTCCGCCTTTTCGGTACAACGGTGTTGCACTGCAAACAATACACGTTGCTGTCTTGCTTTGTGTGGTTCAAGTGTAAAATATTTATACACAGCCAACAATTTTTGATGAAAGGAAGGTTAGCCACATTGCTGCTCAATGCTCGCCGGCTGCAAATCCATTCCACAGTTTGCAGCCGGCAGGCAACAAGAAAGCACAGACTTGGCTCGTGGATCGTAAACCTCTGCAGGCTGGATCAGAAATGTCCTATATGTGAATCACGTTTGTATCAGAACCCGATGCTGACACTGGATCGGATCAGCCCCATCCCTACCTGTAAATACTATTTAGACAAACCTAACCCTCAATATAATCTCCATATCATCAAAAGAATTCAGCATAACTTTTAACGGTGTAGCGCTGTAGAACAGCATATGTGACAACGCCGTCTCTAACGACCAATAGAATCAAGAATCTTAATTGTCACCATACTGACAGCGGCTCAGGGTGCACACAGATAACATTTAACACGCAAACACAACAAGACGAAATGTTTACACACATTTTTTTGGCTATATTTAGGAGGTAATTGTGCTTGGAACAACATGCATTAACGTTCTGCCTGGTACATAATTTATTTGGTTGGTTGGATGGACCAATTGAAAACAGAAAGAAGCTGCGGATTAATCTTAACTGATATAATTCAGGCATTATTTAATAATATTGCAGCAACATGTAAGTATTTTCTAAAATTATGCAACAACAGGCTACAGAGAATTACACGTGCCATAAAAGTCTACAGACTGCAAAGTGCTCCATACATGACGAAGCTCTTAATCGCCAGCTATATTATTCCTCAGTTACCTGAACACTTATCTTTTTCAAACAGTATACCAGGTTATATGATTAAAAAAAAGTTTTATAAATGAAATAAGGGGATAGGGAGTTCTAATTTCAGCCCTTTTTCTAATCCAAACCTTTGAGCTGATATACCATCGTACTGACCCGTCAATAATCAGATGCTCATACGGTGCCTTCTTGTCACAAACCGGACACACCCAGGTCGGCTTCTTCTCGTTCATTTGGATATAAAGTGTAGCATCAAAGCACTGTAGGTGTGAGCATGTCATCGACCGACAAGGGATAGTCAGCCTCATCTTTCCCAGCTGTTGAAAGGGACACACACACGAAAGCAGCAGTTAATGAAGCATCACATTAAAATGCAAACCTTAAAAGCAGTCAATAATTACCTCCTCTTTCTTTTACTATTTGTTACACTGCACAAATAATGCACTTCTTAAATGAAAACTCTGTAGGTCACAAGGATTTAAAATCAATCTACTGCTTACAAACTAATAAGGGATGCAAAATAAACTGAGCAGGATTGTGTTGAAGAGTATTTACAGGACACAGGAGGGAGACTCGTAGACTGGTAGTAGCAATCTCGCTCTCTGGATCTGCCGTCAGCTTCTCCTTGACTGTCGGAGAAAAAGAAAAAGGTTAAACACACATGGTTAAAGCCATCTTCTTTTATCACAAGGCTATTTATGTAACCTTGATTGAATAATAATGTTTTAGATTAACAATTAAAGATATCCTGGCTAAGACAAGTAGCTGACCAGATCAACAGTAATAATATAATAGCATGTAAACAAGTAATATCTATTGTAGGTAGCAATTGAAAGGAACGATAAATGGTCAAAATTTGCAATAAGAACTAAACCTTTATTTATATGTTTAAATTATTTAGGGATGCACTGATATGAAAATTTGGGCTGCTTTCGATATCCGATATTAATATTACTGTTATGTCCGACAACCGATATGTACCAATGTGTGTGTGCACATGCATTGACGTTTCTGTGATGGTCAAAGTTTGCAAAGTTATGTACCTACTGAAAACTATGCAAGCTGAATTTTTAAAAGTGAGTAATAATCTACTCTAGACTTACACACTGCTTTTCATATGTCTTCTTTCAACACTGTGAACAACGACCACTCTGCTGACATTGTATCTCTGCTTCATTTAAAAACTCCCCAATCCTGGCTGCGATGCATCACTGTCATGGTCACATGACCCAACAAATCCTGCATGACCAACCCTCTCCCTTCCCCCTCTTGAAACACAGGCACAAAGGGCAACAATAGGGAAATAAACAATGGCTGTTAATATCGGCCAAGGTTTAGTTAATGGACCGATACTGATATGTTGAAAATGTCTAACATTGGCCGATGCTGTGCATCCCTAAAAATAATTACAATTATACTTTTTATTAAATCTGGAAAAAAAAAAATCTTTTAAAACGACTTGTGCTATGTCATTAAAAACGGTATATTCCGATGAGGAATCCATCAGGACCCCACCACCAAAAAATTCTACCTTAAATTGGCCACGTGCGCATGGTTAGAACATGGTTGCTCGGCATTTTGATGCCTTGCCTTCTTTAAACCTCAGACATTTGGTTCGGTGAGCTCCTGAGTGTTGGGAGTGAGAGTAAACACCACGGTGAGAGCTAAAGAGCTGCCTGAGGCCTTCAGAAAACGGACTGTAACAACTTATCAGTCTAGTAAGGATTTTAAAGAGGCATCAAAATAAAAATAAACCCAGCAGTCTACAAGTTGAAGACACTGAAAACAACGACTGGCATTATTCATGGGTACCGAAATCGGTACTGGCTGAATCTCGAGTACCGATTCACTTAAAATCAAACGGTACCATGTTTTGGTACCTAAACGCACCCCTGTGATACCGAAGGAGTGGAAGAGTGGCTGATTTTCCATGTCGAACATAGCATTGCGCACACAAGAGCGAGATGACGTCATTAGCCGCTGGTCCAGCAAACAAAGCATGGCTGATAGAAAAAGTTGAAAAGTATGGCTCTGCTTTTCAAAATGCGCTGCAGGTTACGCTCGCTGCTATATTTGTGATGTGAAGGGCAGGGCAAGTGGCAGGAATGTTTCTATTCTGAGAAAACACCTGGTGACTGCTGGCAATTTAGCAAAATTCTCGCTATATTTAGTGACTTTTCAGACCCATCCAATGGACTTTTTTTTCAAAAAGGCGACTAATGAAATTTCTTAACTGCTTTCTTCTGTTATCGGTGATTTCCCGTGAAAGCAACAACTGGAGTTTATTGTCTTGGGAGAGCGACGAGCGCTGCCGTGAGCACCTTTTTCATAGGCAGCTAACCCTGAAACTTGCCTGTAGTCAGAGCAAAGAGAGGAGAGCCTCTCTGTTCCCTCGTCGCAAATGTCTCCCGTCCTGACTTATAAAGCTGGATAAAATATGTTTTCAATGTTGTTTTTTTCTCTTCTTCTCAGCAACTGTTGAACTAAAACCATTCCCTGATATTGATCTCATTCACTCTGTGCTTCTGATAACTGTTGTTTTGGTAAAAAAAAATAATATTATGTGTTGTGGATATTAATTAATTAAATTCATAAATTATTTAATAAGAATAATTTGTAGCTCCAAACAAGTTTATTTTTTGAGAAGTAAATAGGCTAAATTGAAATAAATATACTTACATAAACACACAAAAGTACAGAAAATAGGTACCGTTAAGTACCGGTATCAATTCCCAGGTACCGGGTATCGGTACCATATCGGTTCAAATTTAAAAAGGTACCCATCCCTAACCAATATTCCCCAGCCTGTCTGTCCAAGAAGGTTCACCCAGAGAGCAGAAAGCAAGTTGCTGAAAGTCCCCAAAAACCCTAAAATGTCATCTTGGGACCGACAGCGGGTTCTTGCAACTATTGATATGAAAGTACATGAATGTACAATCAGAAAGAGATGGCACAAGTTTAATGTCACTTCCTCCCTCCGACAACAAAATTAAGGCCAGACTGAAGTTTGCCAGATTCAAAAACAAGAGTGTCTGGAATAATGTTCTAGCAAAACAAGAGTCAAAAATGTAATTATTTGGACACAACATTGAACGACATGTTTTGCCTAAATGGAGCCTCATAGAGGCCACAATGAGTTCTATGGTATATCAGTGTTACATTTTTTTGTAACTATTGCTGAGGCAGAACTGGAACCTGCAACATGACAAAGACCCAAAACATACCAGTAAATCCATACAGATTCAGTGAAAATGAAAAAAATAGACAGTCATGGAGAGGCAGAGTCAAAGCCAAGGTCTTGACCTCTTTACTTGAAACGTTCCGAACAAACAAGAAGCCCCTCAAACACCTCACAGCTGAAAGTGAGGAGTGGAGCAAACGTTCCTCGGGCTGATGTCTGAGGAACTAGATAAATAAACGAAGCGTCTCGCTGAAGTTATTTCATCTAAAAGGGTATCATCCTTTGTTATTACAAAACTGAATACTTAATATGGTTTACACGTCACTGTCAGTCTTTAGAAAAGCTCAAAGCTTTTTTTTAAAGTGTAAATGGACAGAAGAAGGAAACAAACTCTCCAGCCTAAATATACCAATGCGCAGTGGTGTGTAAGATCTTAAAGGCTTGTGATGAATCAGAGTGCTGTTATACACAGCAGCAAATTTTATAATCCATCATATGCAGCCATTTTCTGGCCTTCAAGGAAAGACCGGAAAACCCAAACCGTCATATTCCGTTCAGATTCTTAGTAACTTGTAATGTGACACTGAGTCAATCATTTGCTCTGTGTGCAGTGTTTCTTTTGGAGGACCTTTAAACTTCCCTAAAACCTTTTCTTTGTACAGATTAACTTCTTCCTTCCCAGCTATAGAGTCTGTGTGAAAGGCTTTTATGAAAATAGAAGTTACATAAAAAATATGTTAAAAGTTATAATGAAAAAAGAAGTAGTCTTTTTCAAGGAAGAAAAAAAGAGAAATCTTTAGAACGTGACTTTAAAAGTTCCCCTTTTTTGTTTAGTTTTTCCATCCTCCTCCATTAACAGAAATTATAAGCCAGTATAACCAGAAAGTTGGGGCCAGTCCCACATTAGCTGCTCATAGAGAACTTCAAAGGACGCTGCCTCTGTTACTCAATACATTTTAATATTCAGCGAAGTGTTTACTTACTCAGGGCTCTTGAGTGGTCAGGGTTCCTAATTCCCTTGGCCCGTAGTCTTTGCAACAGCACTGCAGATGACTGCTGTCTTACCAAATACACTGCCATAGAAAAACTCTGACCACAAAAGAATAAAACAAAAGGCGGACGTCATGCTGATGCCTCACATACTGTTTCGTTAATTGTTTACCAAAGTTCTGACGCAACATTCTCACCCTCCCAATTTCAGAGGTCCAAGACACGACAATGGTGTTGGGGACAGTGGTAGATAGCCGGACGAGAGACGTTATGTTAATAGGGCGACTGGGCCTTTTTGGTTCCACTCCATTTTTTGTGGGAGGAAGATAGCCCTGCAAACAGGAAAACAACAAAAGGTTTATTTCACTGCAGGACATTGGATAAAACACTAATACTTCAAAACACATAGTAAAATAAGGCATTCAGACTTACTGGCAGATTACATGGTTTGCCATTAACTTTCACACACAAATTATGGGGGAAATGGTCCTCTTGTGGACAGCTCGTCTCTGATAAGCAAAATCTGAAAATGACAAATATATATATAAAAAAAAACTGCATGAATGATGTTTAAATATTTCGTGGCAAATGTCCAAAGCCAAGTCAGATGTATTCAAGGGGCACATTTTATACAATAATTGTAGACTCAATGTGCAAGCAAACACATGGAAAAATAAAACCAATTAAGATATTAAAACAACATATCAGATAAAAAAGCTTTTACATCGAGATTTAAGACAGCACAAGATCCCATGGAGCATCATAGAAACAGAGAAAGGGCCTTTTAAAGCTTTAAAAACAAGTGGAAGTATTTTAAAATACATTCTCTGTTTAACCTGAAGCCAGTGAAGAGATTTTAAGATGGGAGTGACGTAGGACTGGGCAATAAATCGATTTCATCCATTCATTTGAATTTACAATTTTTTAAGATTTACTTTTTGGAAATCGGGATTTTATTTTACCAATGCACTCATTGAGCTTCCATGAAGAAAATAGCATGCAATGCTGACTATATGTTTAGCAAAATATATTGACAAAATATTGTACAGAGGAAACTTTATTTTTACCATAATACGAGGCACTTTAATTTACTCATTTACTTAATTTTCCAAGTTAGTTTGAAGTTACAGAAGTGAAGTCTCTAAGCTCATTGAGTAATGTCACTAGCAGCAAACATTTTGTTATATTGTCATTGTTTACAACGGCTAGGCCGCCATCTTGTTTTACAAGCATGTTAACAGCTTGTATTTAGTTGCACTTTGAATTCAGGTCTACTCCCAGACGAAATGCTCAACATAACAGTAAGTTTTTTAAATTATTTCTTCTGTTTTTTTGTGAAACAAAAAGGAAGAAATAAAAAAAAAATTGATTAACCAAATTTGGTATAATAGAATTGGAGATTTTATTATTAAGCCATTTTGCCCAGTCCCAGAGTGACGTGCTCAGAACATTTGGTTTTAGTTAAAAGCCTAGCTGCAGTGTTTCAGATTATCTGATGTTTATTGGGGGATTGTTTCGATGTTCCTGCAAAGAGTGTATTGCAGTAATCTAATCTACTAGAAACAAAGTCAGGAATCTGTTTTTCTAAGTTAAGTTGTTGTAGTAAGGATGTGATTTTGGATATGATTCTGAGGTGATACGATGTAGACTATGATATATTATGGATGTGTTTTTAAAAAGTCAGATCACAGTCTAAAATCACATTTAGGTTTTTAAAATGCTCATAGCGTTTAAACTAACAACATATTCACAAGAGGATCAATTTGTTTTTTAAGGCAATCAGAGCCTACAAGAAAGATTTCAGTTAAGTAAAGATTTAACTTAAGAAAGTTCCCGGATAACCGTCATTTGACCTCAGTGAGTCATTTAAGGAGATTATTTACAAGGTTAATGTCAGCAGAAGCAGATATAGAACTGTGTGCCATCTCTGTAAGAATGATAAGTGAATGGTGCCTAATGATAGAGCCGAGGGAAATAGTATACAGAGTAAAAAGAAGAGGACCAAGAACAGACCCTTGTGGAACACCGTGAGCAACAATAACCCTATCATATTCGAGGTTACCAAGAAACATTCAACCAGTATGAGATGAGGATAAGCAATTGAGAACAAAATCATTAAGACCTAGATGACAATGAAAGGGTAGGAGGACAGAATGGTAAGTGATGTTGAAAGCTCCCCTGAGGTCAAGGAGAATTAAAATAGAGATTCTATGGCAATCAAGACTCATTTTACAAGTCATTAATGCCCCTTCTCCACCTGCTCCAACTTGGCCCAGCTCTACTTGCCTCTACCTGCTTTGTGAGCATTTTGATTATATTTTTTTTTCTATACTGAACTGGCTTTTTTCGTACCTGCTAAGGAGGTGGTATGACCGAAGCTGAGTAGGGCTGAAATGTAACGTAAACAGCCTGCTGCTCACTGATTGGCCAAGGGACGAGAAGAAATGAGAAGGCTTTCGCCGAGGAAATACAGGGAACAGTTAAATTGAAGAGAAGCAACATTAATATTAAGGACCACCATGAATGGGGTGGGTCAAGCCGCAGTATAATTTAATATGTACAAACCATAAACCATGCCTGATGGAAACAGAAGAAAAGAGAAAGGATGCTGGCTATCATTTTCTGAGTAACTGCTATCTTCCTTCTTTCTCCTCCTGCACACAGGGGCGGTGACCCAAAAGATCACAGAAGATAAAAAGGAATGATGAATGATCTGACATTAGTTTTGTATCACTGTGTCACACATACACTGAAATCTATGAAAATATTTAGTCTCTAAAGAGTGTTTGGTATGTATATTTTTAAATTTTTATTCATTACTATTAACTTTTTTATTCTTTACCGTTTCTTGCAGATTTCTTTAAAAAGTATTAATGTCACACAGTAATGCTTAATAGCAGCAGAGCACTGACAGCTGGAGGTGGGGCTTAAACGGCTCTAGCCGTAAGGCAGGAAATACACTGGGTGCATTATGTAAACGGCGTGGCTTACGGGCGTTTTTAAAAATGTAAATTTACACCAGACGCTGCAAAGTACGCTCCACAGCTGCATGTTGCTGTGCAGAGAAGAACTTTCACCACATGGAAAGAGCACCAAGTAGACAGTGCACCGTGGCTTTCCTTCTGCTAGTTGACAAAGTGTTGCGAGAGGAAGAATGTGCATCAATCCGCAGTGTCAACAACAAGGTGATTTCTGCCACCTTGTGGCCGAACTGAGACTCGACAATTATTTTTGGATACTTTCGGAAGCAAAATTTGACACAGGATGTTGTATTCCCATTCATTCCCTGCCAAATAGGAGCAGATGTGCGTCTCAAATTAAAACCTGAATCTAATTTAGCTGCTGTGTAGCGTAAATATGCGCATATTATGCTTCTAGTGTAAATTTATTGACTGATTAAACTGAAAAGCTAACCCAAGCGTAGGACACGCGTATGCTGCTTTGCTGCGCTTACATGCTGGAACGAGTCCGCTGTTTTTACTCCTTTACAGAGTCTGTAAAACGGCAACAGCCTCTGTGCAGATTAGAGCCGAGTGGAGCTGAAAATGTCAATGGGAAAGTGGGATTACTACCCTAACTAGGGCTGTATCAGAGTTGTGGTTGGTTCTAAACCCAAACTGGTAAGTATTAAATAAATTTTTTTGTGCATTAAATGCGTATTTGGTTGACGATATACCACTTTTTCAAGTGTCTTTCCTAAAAATGGTGGAAATACAGACAAATTAGAAATTGGTCTGTAAATATCCAGGGAAAGTGGGTTGAGTGTGTTAATTTTTAACAATGGTGTTACAATAGCATGTTTGAGGACACTAGGAAAGGTTCCAGAGATTAAAGAAGCATTGATAATTTCATTGTCCAACAGACAACAAAGGACACTTTTAAAACAGCAGTAGGTACAAGGTAGATGGAGTTTTAGGGCCAGAAAACACAAGGGCAGGACTATAATGATTAGACTTAATCTTAATAGTGTGAGATATGGGCAAATGTTCCAACTCCATTTTAATAGATTCTAATTTTCCGTATAAACTTGGTTTACTTATTTAATTTATGATTTTAGTTGTGATATAGGGGAGCACTTCTTAAAGAATGCCTTTAATTACCATTTGTGTAGGTATATCATTTCAGTATTTTTCCATGGCTGAAATGGGTAGTTTAAAAATACATATTTTTTATTTATACTTTACTCATATTATACTTTGACTATTAAGATTGGTTTAAGAACATGACCAAACAGCTTTCGTGTGAACAAAACCCCCAGGGTTCCACTGAATGTGGAAATGGTGAGGCTGCCCCGTGCTTTCTGCCAGGCACCCTTTCCAACCGGGAGGGTTTCAGTGAGGAGCGCCTCTGTGCAGTTGGACTCGTCTCACTAGAAGGATTGTGTCATAATAGTGTGCTTGTAGGCTTTAAATATAACAATAAACCACAGGTGAAAAGATATTTATAAAAGAGATGTGTGGTGTTGTATAAAATGGTGTGATTTTCCACCTAAATGATAAATGTTGCATCGTCCATGGTGTGAAGTATCAAGTAATATCCACTGGGGGCTTGGTGCTGAAGCTACATGTAATGATGTATAGGTCTTTTCTCAAATGACTTAAAATTAATACATTTAGAACAGCCCAGTGCGCATGCGCCGTGGCAAAGTTAGAGTCAGACAAATTTTGAGCTGTAATGGTTGAATGAGTGAAACAGTGGAGTGATCTGTCCTGAATATTGCCTGCACAGACATTTTATGGTAACAACAAAACACCGCTACGTTGGTATCTGTCTTTGCGATAACATGATCGTGACCACATGAAGGGAGTTTTCTTCCTTCATCTCCCTAAACCCTGAAGGGATGCTGAGAAATATCAATGTAAGAAAGAAGCTTGTAAGCAAGAGGACTTTAATGTGGGAATTCTGACCAATGACACCTTTATGTGCTCTCTATGTTTCGTCGGTGGCAAGGAGCCAACAACTGAATGTCCAGACCTCATACATGCAACTGCATCTTTTGCACAGGAATGATTATTTGGCTATTTCTCACCAGAATGAAAACATCATCATATAATCTATGACATCCCTCATCATCGTGATCGTAAACACAGCACACTTGTGCTGAAACAGTCTATGAAACGAGCTGATGGTCTTTTTGATTGTCAGGAGGTGTGTGTATGTGTGTATGTGCACTTCAGAGTTGCCTAGCCCACTTATTATAACTGACTTTGGGCTTGTTTTTCTCTAAAGTTACTTGCTACTTTTGTAAGTCGGCAGCTGTGTTTTTTTTGGGTTTGTTTTTGAACGTGAAGTTGCTTATATTTTTCAAGCAGAACCCCTTTTTCTGGTTATCGTGCAACAAGAGCTATTAGCCAGGCTAAAATATCAACCACCCCACCCTTCCTGACAACTATTTTACAAGCAGAAAAAGTCCTAGTTTGTATAAATACCATACTAAATACATGCATTAGTAACAATTAGAAGCAGTCTCTGTATTACAATGTGGTGGTTTGCTTGTTAGGTTTCTTTTCATGGAGCAAGTTGCTTGTTTCACTCACAAGATTGGTGATCTTGTTGGTGTGTGACTGAGGGGCGTATGTGAAAGTGAGATGGGATCTGAGTGACTTTACAGCTTTAGAAAATAAGATGCTTTTAAGTGTATTTTGGTCAAAATGATTGGTGTTGCGGTTGTTGCCATTCTATTTTGTACTCTGCTTATCCAAATATCCGAGAAACTCGGGCCGTCTCTGGGCAAAGGTGACGTCATTTGATAAGAGCCTTATTGATGTTTCACAGTAAAATGCAATCCAAACTCTGCCCATGTAGTCTTTTACTTGTAAACTTGACCGGATCAACTTTGCTTTTCATCAACTGACTTCCTTCCTGAACGATCCGCTCTGCTCCAGGTTGACTTGGAATAGCAGCGGTGAGCGGCAAAAATAGAACAGCTGCATATTTTACAGAAGCGGTGAGAACCGGCGGGGACGCTTCAGAAATGCCACACAACACGCCGGGTTTACCCGCCCTGACTGACTAGAGTTGGTGCGATCAGCGGCGAAGGAGCAGCCAGCACCATGCCGCTTCCACATTCAGTGTAACCCTGGGAAAGAGGCTGATAATACTTCAACTGGGCATCTTTTGTTCAACAATTCAGGATTCAACTGTGATTAAAAACATTCAAAGCTTTCATCTAAAAAGGACAACTTCTTATGTACAAACTGGATAAACCACAAGTTTTTTTAGAATGACAGGCAGAAAAACCATAAGGGACATTAAAAAAAAAATAAAAAAAGCTTTGCCAGGCTACATTTATATCCCCGCGGTGTGTTTCATGTTTTGGCACATTGTAACTACAAACTTTAATGTATTTTTATGGCATAGATAGAACAATGTAAAGCGCCATATGGTTGCATAGTGGGAAAAAAAAAAGATTTTCAAACTAAAATGAATGCCCTTTCTTCTTTGCAATATATCTCAAGCTCAGTGAGATGGGACTGAGAGAACCCATGAATAACTTTCAAGCCTGGCCACAGACTTTAATATGAATATAGGTCTGGACTGTGTCTGGGCTGTTCTAACACATAAATATGGGTTTAATCTAATTCCTTCCAATACAGCGTTGGCTGCATGTTTGCTGTCCCGCTGAAAGCTGAACCCTTGTCAGAGTCTCAACTCTTTTCCAGCCTCTAACAGGTTTTCTTCCAGGGTTTAGCCCCACCCATGCTCACCATCAACTCTGATCAACTTCTATGTTCCTCCTAAATAAAGGCACGCCCACAGCATGATGCTGCAACCACTACATTGTACCGTTTGAATGGTGTGTTCAGGGTGATGAACGCCATCTCCTGCAACAAATGTCACTTCGCTTGTAAGCCAGAGGACTAGATCTGGATCAAATCTAAACAAAGCACCTTCTACCACGTTTGCTTTGTTCCCTCCATGGCTTGTGGGAAATCGCAAGCACGGCTTCTTATGTTCTTAATATTTTTATCTGTGTTTTTCTTCTTGGAGCTCTTCCATTAAGGCATTTGTCTCAAACTCAAATCCTTGAGGGCCAGTGTCCTGCACGTTTTAGATGTGTCCCTTGCCCTACATACCTGAATCAATTGGCTAAATTACCTTACTAGCATGCAGTCAGGCTCTGCAGAGCTCAGCTAATGAGCTAAGTTTGGAGTCAGGTGAGTTGAAGTGGAGACGCATCTAAAAGTTGAGGGTCACCGGCCCTCGAGGACTGGAGTTCGACACCACTGCATTAAGGCCAGATTTGTGGAGTGCATGGCCAATTAGTTATCCTGTCAACAGATTCTCCCACCTGAGCTGCGGATCTCTGGATCTCCTCGAGTTACCGTCGGAAGGTTTAGGAAGGCGCTCTGGTTAAATGTGGTCGTGTCACACTACATGTTCAGATTAAGGACCAAGCATTGCTTTATAATAATTCACGTTTGCTGCACTGGATTTCATTTATGGGTATCAACGTAAAGTGTACCACACAAATGCACAGAACACTTTTCAGATTCTTATTTGTAAAACGAAATGGGAAAACCGTGTAGAATTTCCTTTATACTTTACAAAGGAAGTAAATTATGTGTGTATTAGAAATCTTGTTGAAGTTTGTAGTCCAACTTGTCTATTATCTTATTTCTTGACCTGCTGTAAATAAACTTGCCTCGCCTAATAAAACACATTGTATTTTGTGACATTACCATGACAACATGTGAAAAAGTTCAAGATGAATGGTTTTAATGTGCACTTTAAAATAACTTGTAATAACAAGCAGTATTTCAGTGACACTGCTATTGTTTTTGTCTATTAATTATATACCTGATAGCATATCTATATAAAAAATATTCATAAGACTGACGCTTAAAGGAAAAAGAGGGTGTTAGACGTACCTTAACTGAACTTGAACAGCAAAGTCACATTTGGTCGCAGATATGTCCCTGAAAAAATTAAATCAACAGTTTATTACACAATACAATAACTAAAACATAAAGCAATTTTATACATTAAATTGGGTGATATTATTTATTGATTGTGCATTTTCTCTCTGCTCGTGTTTTAACAGGCAGCTTTCACACTTACATTGAGCTGCTGATTTGTTGAACTTGCTGCGGTGTTAATGCAAAGGCATAGCATGCTTCCTGGAACCGCTGACTGTTGTCTGAAACTTTGGAAAAGAAACCAAAAGCACAAAGTCCGATGAAAAACACGACAGAAACCGGTACGGACTTCTCTCGCAAGCCGTTGTTTGGGAATACCTGTGATCTCAAAGCTTCACTGGTATGCTCAGGCAGGAGGAATGTTATAACTACAAACACAGCTGGTTGTGGACTCACCCAGGCTCGTTGGCTTAATGAGCTCATCTAGAACGTCGTAGAATGGCAATCTCTGGAGCTTGACGTCAGGGTGTACAGGGTGCAGGGCGGAGGAGAGGTGAGGCAGACTCAGCTCATGCTTAGGTCCGAGAAGAGAAACAGGCAGCAGTGGTGAAGGAGAGCTGTGGCCATCGAATCCTAGCTGAGCGAGCCCAGTGGGTAAGCTGGACGCAGAATGAACAACGGGAAGAGCTAGGTCCACTGGCGAAACCATTTTGGTTGGGAACCGCCGTCTGTAGAGTTCTTTGATCTTCATCTGCACGGCAGGACTGCAGCCAGCCTTGAGTAGGTGGAGAGCTTTGGTCAAAAGTTCATGTTTGCGCCCATGCTTATTCCGTCCTGCATAGCCCAATAACACTTGGAGCTCAGAAACTCGAAGGCTCATTACCATTTGCTGGTGAAAAAAATGAAGAGTGGGGAAAAGGATCTATAAAAACTGGAAAAAAAACGCAGTTTTCTAATCCACTATGCATAAAGAACGGGTTCTCTGCTCCTTTTGAGTTCAGATCTCCAAAGATTACTGCTGTAGTACATGTTACCTGTAAATCCCCTAATATTTTACTTTCTTGCAAATTGCTTGCTTCTTGCAAATAAAATCAGATTAACCAATTGGATGCACTACTAAGTACTCTTTATAATTTAAGGACTCTGCGTTTGTGTATATGCATAACACATACAGTTATATTCAATAAACTGTAATATTACTGAAAAGTTAATTTCTTTCAGTTACTTAGTTCACTAAGGGAAACACATTACATAGATTAACACAGACTGGTGATGTTTTAAAAGTCTTTATTTCTGTTAATTATTACTTTTTTCCCACCTTCAGCTAATAAAAACAGCATTCAAGATTAGAATTATGCATCAGACCAATAAAACGCCAAATTTTTCATGCAGAAATGGGGACTTAGTAAAAAGTATGTTTAATACTGGCTTAAATGTTGTTGTTTTTTTCAAAGGTACTTTTAATCTGACAAACAAGCCTTTTAGAATTGCATATTCTAATTTATTGAATATGACTGGATATGGCCTTTTCAGTGGAGGCATCCACACTCTGGAACTCTTCCGTTACACCTCTGTGCAATCACTAAACTGGGTCATTTTAAAAGCAAATGAAAGAAGCGTTTGTTCAGAAAGGCTTTTAATGTCCCTAATTATATTTGTTTTTAACTGAAGTATTTTGTTTTCTGTGATCTTTTTGGGTGCTATTTTACTGTTACGTGTTTTGGTCTCCTTACTTGGATGTTTGGAGTGCTTTATAAATCAATAAATGAAATCAATTAAAGATATAATCGTGTAATGTCTTAATTAAACTAAATTTAGATCTACTACCTTTATCAAATAATTTTTTTTTACTTAAATATATTACAGTCGTAGAAAAAAAAATGTAAATAATTGATCATAACCAGCATGTCAGCGCTCAACTTAAATGGAAACGGTATTGGCCAGGAAAAAGCTTGACCTGTACACCTTTAAGAATATCGCACTATAATGTCTCTTAACAACAGTTTTTTCACGTTGTCCTCTTTAAAAAAAATGTTTTATATCTTATGATAATAATTTTTTTCAATGTAGCAAAAAATAAACTGAATAAACACTTCTGTTACACAGATGTAGCAAGTTTTTAGTTTTTGTTTTTTGTTACAGAATGCAGTTTACTTGACAGTCCATGTGTCCTACAGTGGACACAATTAGTAAAAATTTCATCTCCTTACTTGCAGATAAGGTTAATTTTATAATCATGCAGAATGAGTCATGACATTTATGAAAAGATGTTCTGACCAGGCTTTTTTCTAGACAATATCGATTTTGGGTTATCTTTAAGGTCTGACCTACCAATTACCTTCTTTTTTTTAAACAAAAGACAAATGTATTAAAGAGAAAAAAGTGCTACTCTTTGACAGAGGTTGTATTCTTAAATCTAAGGGAAAAAAACTAATCAAAACATTATCCATAGTTTTGCATCAAAGCATAAGTTATATCTGCAAGCTTTATCTGATTTTTATTCAACTCTTTAGAAAAGAGCATCATACATGCAATTGATTGGTGCGTTTATACAACAAAATTGGAGTGAGTTCCCAGTTTTGACTAATTTATTTATTTAATGAATTAAAAGCTTGTATGCAGTTGACCTGTCGATCAAGGACATATTAGACTATTCTATCTCAGGCTGATTAAATGCTGCATCTCTATTTATGAACTGATAGTTAAGAGTGGTTGAAAAAGAAAACTGCAACGGTAATATGTTATCTTGTAGGCTAGTCTGTTTATTTACACAGTTCTAAAGTTATTATAAACTGTAAACGTGCAATTCTTTATTTCGCCCAATAGGAAACGAATCTAAATGTAAACACGCTCAAAACGCTCTAAAGTCAACCTGAAAGACTGTTGAAGAGCGTCCAATATAAAACTAGCACTTTTATATCATTGATGTGTGAGCTTTTAAAATTTTCCTTTACTCTTATCCAGAAATAAACGTCGCTTTACTGTTAAGTCAAAATAACTGTCTTCTATAAAGCAGGAGCAGAGTTTCTGCACCCAGTAGTTTGGCTCCAGAAAAGTAAAAAAAAAAAAAAAAAAAAAAAGCACTTTGAAAAGTTAGACGGTATGTAATCTCTGTGAAATAATAATACAATAACAATATGGAAAGGGAATGGAGGGGGAGATAACAGCTTTAGTTAGCTACCCTAGCTACCGTTAGCTATGTGATGCTAGTCTCAGTGCCGAAAAAGAAACCGAATCTTTCCTTTTTACGTTTGCAAGACATGCTTTAACATAAATGAATTACAAGCGTCCCAATATAACTACATTTACATTTAAAGACTACCAGTTTATGCAGAAAGATCTAGCAAGAATTCCAGTTAACATGCGGTTGTCTTCCAGGCAATAGACACGGCCCATTTTTCAACACACACACACGCTCGCATAGTCGTGTAAGATGATAAAGGGTAGCTGATACTACCGCGTTGTTAGGTTTAAAAACCGCACACATGTCAAGGTGTCATCCTTAATGAAAGCTATGTATTAGATTTTGATCAGGTGAACCCCTGGGGCAGTATAACGGGAACGTCGGCAACAATAACAAAGCTAATGCTAACGAGCTAGCCGCAAGCTAACGGTATTCTAGTTCCTTCTGCTCAGCTCTTTATTCATCATGCACTTTCATAGGGGCTCAACTCATGCCTCTGCCGTCGACTACCAAGAGTGCTGTAGCGTTAACATTCAAGTTTCAGTGAGTGAAACATCTACTTGTCAAGCTAATGCACAGAGCAGTTTTACCTTCAGTTCCGCACTCTCCGCCATCTCGGTACATTGGGTGCGCAAGCGCAACACAGCCTCCCTCGAGGCACGGAATACGGTGCTGCACATCTCGCAGCAGGGGGCGCTGTTGCAACGCTTGTGCCATTCACGTGCGTTAAAGGTGAAAGTACAATTAAAGAAAACGACACTGGGTGTTAGCGGTAAAATAGTTTTAAAAAATTATTAGATCACACAATTATTAGGTTATTGATTGTGGATTAGTCACTTCACTTAAAAATAGACTTCTCATCGGTTGTGAGAAGTTATTATTCAAGAAAAACATCATACAATTTACAGGTTAACATATGAAAACTTGGGTGTAAAAGCTGAGCGAATGATTTAGATTAAACAATCGATACATTGGCTAATCTTGCTCATTTTCTGTTGTTTTAACGTAGTGCAAGACACAACTGAACGATTACTTTAACCAATCAACAACAGGATAATTGTATTACGTCTAAGTAGCTCTTACAGCGGATTGCATTATTGGGCAGATTTAAAATAATAATAATAATCTAAATAACTGGAAGTAACAGCCACAACAACGCCAAACAACTACATCTGTTTCAATAAAATGATTTATTCTTCAGCAATGACAACAAATGTTACAGAGACAAATAATTAAGCTACTCTTATATCCTCATATGGACGCAGATTCACAAATTTTGCTAAATTCTGCGTTTTTTTTAATTCGTTGAAAACAAATACAACTACAAACAGTGAGTTTTTTTTTTGTTGTAATTTCCATAATTTAAAGTGCATTGAATCCAATGTGGGTGACTGGTCAAAAAAAGGAACATAATACAGAAATAACAGGCTTATTTTTAATAGAGGAAAAAGCAAAACATTTCTGAACAAAAAGGGGAAAAAAAACAATACATAAATAAATAATCCATTTCAAGATAGGACATTCACTGTCATTGCACTTTGCCACAAAAACAAAATGAGACTTGATGGCATAATTTCAGTAAAACAAAATCACAGCATATTGCAGGATGGGTTTATAAATACTGAGGGTGGTAATACACATTTTTCAAATGTTACAAATAGTTACAGGGTGGTCTATTTTCAGTTTGATTCCTCCGAGTTTCCGCTGAGGTTTATTACCCCTCCTCCATTTTTTTTTTTTCAAGCTCTGCTGTTTGACAACAGCTGCAGATGGGTCCCCTTTCACCCGTCCTCCGCCCTTCAAATAAATATGTCCAACGCTCAGGGCGGCAGTAGGGGAGATTTGAATGTGCAGGATCCTGTGCAGTGGCGAGGAGTTAACATCTTGCAGGAGAAATGGTGTAAAGCGTCGTGAGCTTCTAGAGGGAGAAAAACAATCAATAGTGCACAAGCAACCGTGGACAGGTCATCCTGGAAATTCTAGGCTATAGACAAACTATGTGTGCCGTCGTTTAAGAGACGATGTTTGAGACACATTTTAATCTCTGCCATGGGGGAATTTACTGGGAAAAAACATGCTGAAAATGGACAGAATGTGGCAAGGTGCACTGGATTTATGTAACCTAAATTACGCACACGTCTTGGAGTATCTAACCATTCAGACAAATCGAGCATTTGCTGTTCTTTACAGGGATAGATACGCTAAAAAAATCTTTAAATAAGAATAAAATCAAGCGCTCTTTCATGTTAAACAGAAAGAGCGCTTGTGCTAAGGGTATCGTCTTTTGCTTTATTTTTCTCACCTCTGACGATGTGAAGCTGCTGGACCATCTCTTCCCTGTAGGAAAGCTCCCTTTTCATTTGATCTTGGAAATTATCTGAAGAGAGAAAGAAAGAAAGAAAGAAAGAAAGAAAGAAAGAAAGAAAGAAAGAAAGAAAGAAAGAAAGAAAGAAAGAAAGAAAGAAAGAAAGAAAGAAAGAAAGAAAGAAAGAAAGAAAGAAAGAAAGAAAGAAAGAAAGAAAGAAAGAAAGAAAGAAAGAAAGAAGTGCGTATGTTGATTACTTTCTTAAAGTATTTTTTTTATTGTTTAATGTTAAAACCCAAAAAGACTGAAGGAAATCACCGGGAGGCTTCTACCAACCGGATTACAACCATTCCCTGTCGGACACTTTAACAGCCTATAGGGGTCGCTGTTTTCAAGCTAAAGCTGCACGAAGTGTTTGGACTGTGGCTATGCGTCAGAATTCGCTACGCGGCTTTAAAACAATTGCGTGTTGTGTTTTGTCTGTTTGTTTTATTATTTTTTTTTTGGAAGAGGCTTATGGTATTCGTCAGAAATATCGTATCACTTATTTTTTTATTTTATTTACGAACGTATGTCCTGCTGAGAGTTATGTTGAAATAAGGGCCTCACGGTTATAATAATAGACTACATAGCAAATCGGAAAGAAAAAAAAAAATCCAATTCTGTTATGTAGCAGTTGTGTAGATGCTGTACAGTTTTTTTTTTTCCAGCAACAGTCTTGTTTGTAAACAAATGGACCCTGTTCAGAGGTCTCCTGAAACTGCATAACTCCAGTATAAAAACTTTATTTGTCTCCCTTGAGAGAAACTGGACAGAGGGTTTTTGCTGCACCAATACAATTTGCACTCATTTTTAACTTCAAATAAATAAATAAATAAATAAATAAATAAATAAAACAGTCCTTACAAGGAAAAAAGAAGAAGCTGCAATTCATTAAAAAACAGGATTTAACAAAAAGTCACAATGCATAATATCACACATATTTCCATGTAAAGCACAGTTAAAAAATAAATACAAAAAGGCAAGAAATAAATCACCCCAACGAGTTCAGAAAGATGGTTCAAGCTTTTACCGATAAGATTTTATGATACGCAATGATTTTTACATTTTAAAATGATTTTAAAGTTCAGAATCATTCTCCAGGTGTACCTTTATCCTCTTTCGTATGTGTTTCACAAAGGCTGAAGAAACATAAAATGCAATACAATTCATGCGTTTTCATTAACTGGATAAATATTCCAAGCTAAGGCATACCATGTCCCTATCAGAATATATTGCCTTTTAAATGGAATTATGTCTGTTTTTGTGTTTCACAGAAGAAATAAAAGGGGAGGGGGATTGTAGATAGTAAAATTAGATATTTGATTACAAATCGAAGATTGTTTTTGGCATTAAGATAACTATTTCCTAAATTTCACCACTATCTTGTGTGTATATAATTTCTAGATCTGTGAATATTTAACACCAACCTATTGGGGAATATAGGTCATAATTTTAGGTCATAACTAGATATTTCTATGCAATTCCAATAGCACTATCTCTAATGGCACATTAACCACCAATAACATAAAAGACAGATGTTACGTATTTATTGTTTGATTGTAGATAAAACCCTGAAATTAAACTTATTTTGGGGCACAACTTCGCTGGAGGATTTGAAAGGAGCAGCCTTCTGCCTAAACCCCTCCACCAATTGGGGATTAAAAAAAATTTCAAAACACCAGTGCCTTAACATTTCTTCTTACCTTTTAAGTTCTGAAATTCACGTTCTAGCTTTTTCCTCAGCTCGACTTGTTCCAGCAGCTGCTTTTGCAGCTCCTCTAAAAAAAAAAAAAAAAAAAAAAGCAGGCAAAAGAGGGTGCATTTAGTGGAGAAGCAGAGAAACTGGCGCTGGGAGCCTTTTACCTTGCATCTAGGACAGCTTTCTATTTTTAATCACGACGATGATGAGGATCATCATCGTCACTTGGAATGAGTATTCAGAGCACAGCTTGCTGAGCCTGATCTTTGTCTAAAAATAAAGGCACAAAAAGGGAAGCATCTCCTTCTATGTCGAGGACATTTGAGGATTTCATTGTAAAGGTTATAAGAAATTGTTCAAGCTGCAACTGACTCCTAACTAAGGATTGTTCGAGGCAGAAAGATTTATATTTTAATTAAAAATTTTTTTATTTTACCAAAGTTTGGCTGCAGGGGGATGATTATATTTATCTGGATCACTGCAAAATATAATACTTCAACCACCACCACCACCACCACCATCACTACTACTACTACTACTACTACTACTACTACTACTACTAATAATAATAATAATAATAATAATAACAATAATAATAATAAAATAATAATAATCTTACCCTTTGCTAAACTTTGGAGCTCTTTCTGTAATGGCGCGCCTCTGGCTGCTGCGTCATCACCTAAATCCACGAAAATTAGGTTTTAACATTTTTTTTTTTTTTTTTTACTGGAAATAAAGTGAAATTTCCTGAAACAGAGTCTCTACCGGATATAAAACCTTCCTCCTAGAAGCTTACCCTCGTCCGGTTCTCGGTGGCTCTCCTCGCTGTTTTGTCCATTAAAAGATTTCGTTTCAATCTCCTCCACTGTGGACGACGGCTCTTCTTTACTTGCGCTCTCATCTTGAGTGAAAAAAATTAAAATTAAAATAAAATAATAATTATGAAAAAATCTCTTTGGCTTTTTGCTACTCATTAAAAAAAAAAGATTAAAAAAAATTGTCTACCATGTGCTGTCAGCAGGCCTACTGCCGTCAGGTAATTAGTGGGTCTGAATTGATACGGACTGCTCCTTTGTTGCTGCTCTGCTCTGTCCGGTGTGTAAACCTGAAGCAGAAGCAATCAAGCTTAGGACAATATTCGATATTCAGCAAAAACAAAAAGTAAAGATATTTAATTAGACTGCAGCATTTAACATGTGTATTGTTAATAAAAAGATAAAGGTATTATTTTTATTAAATATATTTTTTATTAAAAACAAATTTCATCCACGTGGAAATAGATATTTATTAAAAAAGTAAGGACATGTCACTGCAGGAAAAAAAAATAATAAAGAAAAAAAAAACAGAGAAACTCCTTATTTTATTTGTTGTATTGGAGTTAAAAGCCACTCACTTCTGTGAAGGGCGCAGCTATGTGGTGCTCTGAAAGCTGTTTGCTCTGCAGCTCTCTGTCAGAGGACTGGGTCACCTGAAGGCTCATTTTCTGCGCCTCGTTCTGTGCGCTCTCCGTGCCTTTGGAGGACTCCGAGTCTTTCGGTGAAACGCCGTGCGCCAAACCGAGAGGAGTCCGGGGCCCGGGCTCCTCCTGTTCCTCTGGTGTCCTGTTCGTCTCCACGTCCACGTCCGGCTCGCCCTCGCTGTCCACGCAGGGGGACGCCGATCGGTAGCTCGAGCTCTCGCTTAAAAAGTCGGGCGACAGGTAACCGGTGCGGCAGCCGTTGTACGCGCCCCGGCTGCCGTACAGCTTGGCGATGCAGTCGGCGTCTTTAATGACGGGCCTGAACGCCGAGACGTAGCTGATCTTCCGCGCCGGGAGGCTCATCCCCTCCGCCGGCCTCCCCTCGTCCCCTGATTTGTCGTCTTCGTTGCGTATGGACTGCGTGCTGGAGCAGCGGTCGGTGTCCACCACGCTGTCTTTGGACGTGTTGGTGCTGCGGTCGCTGCTTTCGGAAATGTCCAACTCTGTCTGCCGGGAGGGACACAGCAACTCGGGCGGGGGTTTGTGGGGGGTCTGTGCGTACGGGGGCATGGGGAGCGGGCCCGCCGCGGGCCAGAACATGGGGAAGGAGGGATAGGCGCTGTCCTTTGCACCGGGCCACAGGACTCCCGGCAGCCCGGCTTTGCTCTGCTCGCCCATCATCCCGTCGTCTTTCTTCTGGCACAGACCGAAAGCCTGGAAGCCGTATGGGTGAGGGAAGAGGGGCGGTGGGATTTTCTGCAGCATCCCGAAGCCTTTGCTGGGCACCGGGATGACCGGGTAGCTGCGAGCGCTGGTCATAGCACCCCGAGTGTCTTCGCAGCCGAGGATTTTCGCCGGGATTTCGGGCGAGTCTTGCGAACGGTTGGGCCCTTGCAGCTTTAGGGGAGAGCTGGACCCCGATCCACTTCCCGGCAGCGTCCTCTTGCGACTGCCCCCGTTGAACATGGCCTTCACGTCTTCCCACGCGTGCATGATGTCCATGGGGCTGTTTTTGTCTGTCAGTTTGAGGTGTCGCCTCCAGGAGTTGAAATTAGCCGCGTCCGGCTGCGTGTACTTGGACTCCGGTGTGCGGTGGGAGTGAAATATGAATTTATTCGGGGAGAAATACATGTTGCAGTAGGAGCACTTGATGCACTTGGCTCTGGAGCTGTTGTATCTGGCCGGGATGAAGTTTCCCCGGCTCCCCCAGGCGCACTCGTGGGACACATCGAAGGCGAAATTTTCAGGAAGTTTTGGAGGCGAGTGCGCTCCTAGAAACGACTTACAAAGTCTCTCCGCCTCGCGTTTGGTGATCATCCCGCAGCGCCTGGAGGAGATCGGCATCGCCCCGGCTCTCCGCAGGATCTCCAGCTGCACCGGGGTGCACTGGACGCAGGTGATGCCCAGCGCCACTCGTCGGTTATGGATCTCGTTGTAGCTGTAATTCTTCAATAAAGTGTTTGATATTTGCGCAAGGCAAAGTCTCTCCTGGCCATCTATCACCAAAGACACGATGGGTATTCCGTACAGAATCGTCTCTCCGACCTGGTTGGGTTTCAAATTGGTGCTCGGGTAGGGAAGTTCTTGTTTGGAGTTTGGCGAGGAGCTTGAGTCTCTTCCCGCAGGTATGGAGTCCATCCTTGGAGACCTGGAGGCTGCAAAGAGGGCATTCCATTTGATCACTTCAGTTTGAATACATATTTACAGCATTTCCGAATAGTTTTTATTTAAAGTTTGTCTTTTAAGAACTCAGCTAATGGACATTATAATACAAATGGTTAGATACGTATTTTATCCACGTCTTACTAAAATGCAATTATTTACCAGAGACGATTTTTTTCTATTGAGCATTTCAGTATTGCAAGGATGAGAAGACTAAGTGCACTTCTAAAAGTAGCCTATATGTCCGACCCAAGCCGCATCTGTGCTCAGATATCTGCCTCCGAAGCTCACCTTTAACGTCCCTGTTCAGATCTCCTCCAAAATCGAGTGGATCGGATGAATGCCGGAGAAATAATAATAAATATATGCACGTATGTTCGCTTTAGGAGTGGGACGCCTCCCTCCTGCACGTTGTCCTCCCGTCTCTCTGTGCTGTGCGCTCTGCGTAACGCGGACGGTTTGTGTTGCGCCACCAGCAGCAGCGGTGTCCACATGGCACGCAGTCTGTAGTACAGCCCCTCTCCGCCACCCTTTGCCCCCCCCCCCCTTACAACAACGACAGCAATCAAGTGACAGCAAAACTTAGGGCAAGGCACTCCCACTCACAGAGGAAGCCTGCATTAAATATGGATTTATGACCAAAGGAGATGATTTGGTGTGAGCCTGAAGGTCTGCGGTGAACTCTAGCAGGAACCAAGTAAACAAAGTAAGCTGTTTATTCTGAGCAATATAAGCTAAACGATCTTTATGCACTTATACTGGATTTATTTGTTCATGCAAAAATGAACCGGGCTGCATTGGGAATCACTGAAACAGCAGACCCCCCTCTGACACATTGTCGCGCGCGTGGATGAATGCCTGGTGCAGGCCTCTATCACGTGCTGGGTTCCCACGTATTCGCCGTTTACAAACTGCACGTGCCCCGGACAATAATGTTTAGCAGCTGCTCGCAGGGTCCCCCCTGTGCGAACTGCTCTTGCTGCTGCCCCCCTTCAGCTGGAAGAAAAGAATCAGATACAATACGCCATAAGCGACCGACATTTAAAGTTTCTGAAAGTCAATAAAAGGTTTGGGTTAATCGTTTTCATGTGGGCCCCCCCACGCTGCGACAGGCGCTGCTGATGTAATATTGATGAAGGTAACGGGACACGTTCTGCTTGACCTCGGTGACTTCAGCAGCACAGAGCAGGACACACACGTATATATATATATATATATATATATATATATATATATATATATATATATATATATATATATATATATATATATATATATATATATATATATATATATATATAGTATTTTTACCAAAATTATTTTAAACTTTCATGAATAAATAAAATCTACATTCCGTTCAGCAACATCGATTGCAGATGACAAGTGATTGGGGTTAGATGACCAAATAGTCAATCACTTAAACTGTAATAAAGACTAAATTAAACATTATGGTGGGGTTTTGAATTTTAATTTTTTTAATAGTGAGAAACTATAGGTATATTTTTATGTTATGATATGCAGATCTTGAATAAATTGTTAGATAATAATAAATAAATGAAAAATAAAATCTTGCTTCCAACATTTAAGACACATAGTGTTGACTCAGGCAAACCTCAACATCTTTAAAAAAAAAAATATATATATATATATTTATAAAGTCTTTGTAAGAAACCAATAAGGTGGACAAATTAAATCAGTATAGCTTTGCCCTTCATCCATTTATCTACTGATCACTGAATGTCAGTGAGGAGCATTAACGCAATGCATTGTAAAAACTAAGGGTTTTATTTGTAAAACCTGAGGGTTTCATTAACAGTGACGTGGTCCAATCTAAATGAAGTTCAAGGTTCCTAAATACTCAAGTGTACCAAACAATCCAAAGAAACCTTTTTGCAAAACATTTTTTGCTTCAGTATCACATTTACAGTTTTGCCCCATATTTTAAAAGATAAAGAAAATAATAATCCAATATTCTTTTACTGCAGGAAACTATGTTTACTTAAAGAAAAAACAAACGAACAAAAAAAAGACTACAGACTGAAAAAAAAACGAAGAAAAAATAAAAAGACTAAAAAAAACTAAAAAAAAAACTTAGTGAGGTCAGTGTCAGGTTCGAGCTGATTCCAGCTCTCTGTGAGGCAGAACAGCTCATTTAAAAGTGTCTCTGTATTAATCACAGCGCTGCATCAAAGTATGATAATCACCTGAACACTCTATTAAAATAAAAGTGGCAGCCCAGGGGAAATCTTACCTTGCTCTTTAATTGTTTTGAGTCTCTGATAGGCTTTTTAATCTAAGATTAATTTATGCATTCTTAAATACTCTACATATGATTAATAAGCTTGAAAATTAAAAGGAGACTGAAGCAATTATAACAAGTGGTTGGTCATCACCTCATTAGATGGTGTTAGAAAGATGCAGTTTGTGAGCGTGTGTGTTTTCCTGATTGGGCGTGACAATAACAAAGACTGTCTTTTAAGGAAAAATGTGCTGCAGGCTAATTATTCTGGATCTTTCCTGTTTGTACTCCCGTGTTGTAGGGTGTCAGGCTGCTGGATTTGTCACTTATGGCTGATCCCAGGCAGGAATGGACCGCACAGGTGACTCCACAGCATTGAAGCAGAACTGGAAGAGAAGGATCAGCTGTTTGAGAGGCCACGGAAGAGGTGTGGAGAAAACAGTAAGCCTTCCTAAATGGTTGCTAATGCGTAAACAAGACATCACCCCTCTTCTTCTTGGATGTTTATTTTTTTAGGATATCTCCTAAAAGCCCACCCCTGGGTCTTGACCCCCACATCCTGCACTTCTTAACAGAGCATTGCATCTTTCAAGGAGGTGGAGTGTGTGTGTGTGTGTGTGTGTATGTGTGTGTGCCCGTGTGTTTGTGTAAGAGAGAGAGAGAAAGAAAGAAAGTGAAAGTGAGAGTAGGGTGGGGTGGGGTTCATCACTGCATCAAATGAGACTGAGCACAGGGACCCTTTTGTCACAGAGCGGGACTCATCTGCCAATGGTGTGCTGTGAGGTCCTGAGGGAAGGCAGGAACAAAGGTGCTAAAAGGCTGTGTGACAATGACGGTGCTCCGAGGAGAGCCTTCAAGAGTGGGACACAGGCTGCACGGGACAAGCGGTGCCAATCAATCTGCAATTATTGCTATTTGTGTGTGTGTGTGTGTGTGTGTGTGTGTGTGTGTGCGCGCGCGCTTCACAGAGGCCTTGTGTGGGCATTCATGAAGAGGAGCAAGGACACATGCTGCTGTGTCTCTCTCAGCTTTCCTTGTAATGTAGAGCTGAACGAAAGCTCTTCCAGGTAATAACCTGGAGGTAATCAACCACCTTTCGGTTTTGCCAAAGACAACCTCCTTTGCATCATGTCATCCATTATTGAAAAGAAGTTACTTTGCAACACTTACAAGGTTTATTAGCCAATAGGATTATCTATGATGCAATATCTTCTGGTACATAAGAAAAGGCTTTCATTGACAAAGTGTTTTACATAAGTCAGAGAACTAAGTATACAACTGAAATGGCCAAGAGATAAGGTTATGTTCTTTTGTTGAACACTGAAATAAATACAACGCCTTACAAAAGCATCCATACACTTTGGACAACAATTACAAGTGCAAGCATTTTACAGTGTGTTTCTACAAGCTTTGCTCATAGAGAAACAGAACGTTTTGCACATTCCTCTTTGGATTTAGCTCAGACTTTGACTAGGACATTCTAATGCATTCATCATTCCACTGTACCTCTGGCTGTATGTCTAATGTTGTATAATGTTGTGTTTAATAGTGAAGGATCCCAAAGCTGCAAGTGGATAATGGAAAATGTTTGTTATTTTCCTATGGGGGGGGGGGGGGGGGGTCTTGTGAATTGCCTCCTTTAGATTTTGAGACCAAAGTGTAAACAAGAGCTTGGGGATCACAGGATGAGGTGAAAAAGGGTTTATTGAGAACAAATAGCAAAAGTTAAAGGCAGGCAGGGGAGACAAGGATCAGGAATGCGACAAAGAGGTAACCAGAACAGGGGTAGCATAACGGAGGACCTGAAGATGAGTGTGAATTAACTGGCTGAATAAATAGAGGAGGGGACAGAGGAGAAGGCAGGTGGAGCAATTGGCACAAGTGAAAGGTGTAATGGTAATTAAGCTGAGGGAGAGAGAGCAATTATCTGATGAGGACAGGAGGAGATCAGAACCTAACATGTTGAATAAACAGACTATTGTCCAATAAACTCACTCAACAGAACTGAAACAAAAGAACTTAACTGAATTCATATTTAACAGAGTAAATAATGGCAGGAAATAAGTAGAAAGGAGCAGAATATACAGACTGACAAAAACTAAAAGGTGAAATACTGACCGATGCACAATTCCTAAAACCTAAGACTAAAGTAAATAAACTATTGGGGATCATGTTTCTCAGACGCACCTCAGAACAGGGATAAAAAGGGGAATGTGGGGGTAAATTAACAAGGAATTCAGACCAAAGCGTTGCAGTTCCACTTTATATATACCACAACTGAATGATTTCAATGTGAAAAGGAACAACTGAAAGGCACGTCCCCTTTAATGTTTTGCAACCTAACCTTGCTTTAAACATTTTACCAACTATTTTAACAACCCCTCTGGCATGTTAGTTTGTCTCCCTAATGCTGTTTGTTCAGCCAGCAAACCTCTGACGCCTTCACAGAACAGCTGAATTTATACTGAGATGAACTTATGCACAGATGGACTCCATTTGTAACGTCTGAAGGCAATTGGTTGCACATGGTTTTATTTAGAGGTGTCCAAGTAAAACAGGGTAAATTTCAAACATTCACCATACTGTTCAGATTTTTATTTGTTAAAAAAAAAAAAAAAAAAAAGGAATATTAAATCTTCCATTTCATGATTACTACATTTTCTTGGTCTATGGCATAATACACAAAGGTTTGTAGTTGTAATGTGACAAAATGTGATAATTATTATTTTAAACTGTTTGCTATAAAGTATGACAGAGTAGCTGTATAAACTGTTTTTAAGTAATTGTGTATTCAAAAAAGCAGCTCTTTAAACTTATTTTTTATTACTGTTACTGCTTTTATATGGGGGAAGGGGGGTACATTTTTGTGTATGCGATGGCGCAATAAAAGGAAGATGCAGAAATTTGTCTACATCCCAACCCCAAGCGGTTTTCAAAAGTGTAATGAGGAGTCAAGTGAGAATGGGAATTATCGTAATGATAACAAAGGTCTATGCACCATATCTTGGGGCTATATTGTAGGGCATTACCATAAAGATGTGATGCGCTTGTATTGCAGGGCTTTTTTTTTTGTTGCTTTTTTTTTTTTTTTTTTAGAGAGAGCAGGCCAAAGCGATAATAACTATTAGTAGATGACGGTGCTTTGCTGGATTCCAGCTGTGGAGCCCAAATTTCCATACAGATAGAATGGCTCTGGGTGGATGATATGCGAATGTGGGGGTAGGGGCTAGGCAACTCCATAGACTCGTGGGGGCACACATGTCCATCGCACATGCTTCTGGTCATATTGTGGAAGTGGCAAGTGGAAGTTCTGGACTCAGTCTTGGTATCCCCCGCTGAGGTTCAAAGTGAGGGGGCAAAGTGGGGGTCTCTGGGTCAAACACCCAGCCGGTCTCTGAGGAGGAGCTGTCCCGGGTCCTGAAACATCACACTGTTTTGCTCTGTCGACAGTTTTAAAAATCTGGAAGTGTAAAGTGTGTATATGTGCGTGAACAGCAAACTAGAGATTTCCATCAAGATCCCACAAGTGAGAAGGTGTGCAACATACTTGTCATCACAGTGTCTAACAAAAAATAAGCCTTTTAAAGTCGCAAACTTGGGAGAGCACACAGATGCTAGAAACAGAACATGTAGTAAAAATAAATGGGAATATGGCTTTGATATTTAAAAAAAGATAATACAAAATCCACATTGTTATTACTAAGACATTTTTGAAGTAAGTCTATTTTGAATATATTTCCAACCGCTTGTTGACTCAATATTTCCAAGAAAACAGGAAGTGACCGTACAGGGCCACAGGGAGGCCAGCACGAAAGCTGCCGAGACGGGGCAGCTCAAACCGAAAAATTCTATCTAAGCTGATGCGAGCGAGCTAGCGACGAGATATCAGCGATCGAGCGAGCGAAGCGAGCGAGCGAGATAGCTATCTATCTAATCGTAGCTAGGATCGATGTATCGATTATATCTAGCTATGAGCTATGTCATCATCTATCATCTATCTATCTATCTATCTATCTATCTATCTCTATTATCTATTATATATCTATCTATCTATCATCTATCTATCATCTATTATCTATCTATCTATATATATATATATATATATATAGATTGATGGTTTTAAACCATTCTTTTCTCAGAGTGCAATGATAATGAACATACAGCTTCAAGGATTTAAAAGAAACAATTGGGTTCACAAGTTTGAATTCACGGTGGACACTCCTTAATCCATGGAGTATGTCAAAATCATATGTATATACCCATTAATATAAGGTGCCAGCCAAGAAAGCATATCCTTGCTCCAAACTAGACGCCGTTAAGCTCAATGAAAATCTGTATCTACCCTCATGGTGAAAGAAAATGCTTTCTGGAAAAGTTTAATAGTGAAATGAGACAAAGATCAAGTTGTTTGGCCACAGGGACCTATAAAAACTTTGGTCATGGTCGGGGCTAAACACCTTGTGCAAACTTGCAGTTGAGTTATCTTACACTGGGACTATTTTCCTAACAGTAGTACAAGTTACAAAGCAGGTGGAATAATGAAAATAAAGGGATAACTTCAAATTCTTCAATTTCACCTTAAATCAACAATTACATTTTACTATTGGACTTATTTTGGGTATTCAATAATGAACAAGAATACATATTAATTTAATTCAGGAATTGATGTAAAAGGCTAAATTTAAGCTTTTGGAATGGCTCTGATCTCAACTTGGGAAAAATGATACTTTGTACTTTGGTTTCCTGAAAGCCAGGGAAAAAAAAAATAAAACAAGTTTGCCATTTCTAATTGATGAGAATAAGAGTGGCCAATATTCATCCATAAATATGGCATAAAGTTTGTTGATGGCTACCAAAAACAAAACCATTGTTGATGTACAACTTGGTTAATGACACATAACCAAATATCACTGGCTATGCATAAATGCATTTCAGCCTGTATGTATAATTTTGACTTATTTGGATTAGAGAAAATTCACACACAAAAACAACAAAAAAAGAAAATACTTCTGAAATACATCTAATTCTTGTTTTCAAAATTCATTAAATTTAGTGATGAATTGGGAACAGTTTGAATGCATTAACAAAAGGCCAAAATTAATATGCCATTCATCAACGAGTGTATGTAAACTTCAGACCGGCACTGCACTGTGCTGTCATGTCTTTCTTACTGTCAGGGGGAGCTGTTGCGTTTGCATGAATGCAATTTAAAAAATGTCAAGCCGCTCCTTTAAGGGTCAAAATAGCAATTAGTTACACAAAGTAATTAATTCAACCTGAGCGACAGCTTATGTCCCAGAAAGGACATGCAGATGTGAGGAATCAGGGCTGAGTGAGATCCAAAATATGTGCGACTGAAAGTGTGATGAACAATCTGCGTGAGGAGGTTAGGTTAATGACAGCAGGGGATGAGCTGCTGGAGAATCCAAGGCTGCGGTCTCTTGTGTTCGTCTTAATGAGCTGGTGTAAATAAGTACACAAACATCTGTAAACAATAGCTGCACGGGTTTTCTATCAAACAAACACAGATGTTTAAAAGTGGGCCCAGGAGATTGGACAAGTAATAGGTCCTGAAACCTGGGACTGAACAGCTTTACTTCTTCTCTTTTTTTTCTTTTTTTTTTTGTTAGTTGACACATGCTGTGTGCGTTTATGTAAGGGCAAAGCTCGCAGGAAGGAGACAAAGATAGTGAGAGCAAAAGAGCGTGAGGACACCAATCACCCTGTAATTATCCCCCTGGTGTGTAAACTGCCCAACTCTCTGTCCTTGATAGATTCACCTGACCCAATAACACAACAAGCAGCCACAACGGACTGCAGGCGGAATAAAGACAACATCGTAGATCAGCCGGGGATCAGCGGTGAGACAAAGACCTAACATCTGGGAGCTGTGGTAAAATTAAAGGACCAGAAACGAAACAATCCTGCTGCAGCTTTACATTAACAGCCTGGAGGTCGCCTGTGCAAAAAAGCAAAACTAAGGTAACACAGGATTCAATTTGATTTGATATTAAAGAAACACCCCTCGGCATCTCAATCCTTCTCTCTTGTTCGGGCTTCCTCTGCTGCTCACACCAGTCTTACCTTAGAGTGATGCATTAAGCCATTTGAATTAACAATGGAACAGCTTATTCTAATAACGCCCATCCCAAGGAGAGCCTTGGATGTTTGCTGGAGTGGGACATCAAGCCTACGTTTATCCTCAGGCAGGGCAGTGATGCATATCACTTCTTCCAAATAGCCAAAACAATCTGGCCAGCCCTCCATCCAAAAGGAAAACATTCACATTACGGTGCGGAGAGGCTGAATAACACCACTGAGCCTACCATTACTGGACACAGAAACATTATCTCCCCAACATGAGTAATTACATGTTGTATCCAGGGTGGAAAAAACGGGACAAGAAGTAATAAATACACCAAAGTACAATAAAGAAAATTACTTCTTTCTTCTATTTGTGGCAGCCGATCATCCACTTTAGTTTATTTTTTATTTTTATGAACTTCAGCTTACATCGTACATATAGATGTCTAAATCATTCATCGTGAGGCCATGGTCAGCTGAATACAAATGAGGATACAGTGGCTGCTCCGTCTGTCCCTGAGGGGCTGCGCAGAAATAGATCTGAGGAAAGCATAGTTTGATTGATGCTGCTACACTCTGAATAATCATCGTATCAGAGGTCAAACCACTTCAGTGCCATGCATTATGTCATTAATTACAGACATAAAAAAACAATAGGACCATATCCATATGTTTCAAGCGTGCTTATTCCTCTTCTCTTCCACCCAGTTATTTCACAATCACTGCAGCTCATCAACCTTAGAAATGCAGAAGAACAGAGAGTGGCGCCCATAAGATACTGAATGCATTCTCAGAACGCCGCACTAGGAAAATGTGGTAGTAATTACACGTGATGAGAGAAGCACATTTGATTCTCACAGTTACATATGCAATTAAAATATTATTCATTACCTCTTAAATAAAAGCCCGATACTGAAATCCCATTAAATTTGGGATAATTGTGCGTGTTTAATTATAAGCTGCGGCACGGCGGAAGAAAGGAAGGAGGGAAGTTTCGGAGAAAGTAGCAGAATGCGCTGTGACCCAGATAGTGGGGGGAGACGTTTTGTTTCAAAAGTGACCTTGCTGTGAAACGTCAGCTCAGAATAGCTCAGAGTGCAACAGCTCCACCGCTTCTTCTGCTCTGGATGAAGCGAGTGGCAAACAGTGAATACTCAGGGCTTGCAATTCCACTACAGCTGCTGAAGACCATCTGATTATAATGCTGCACTATTTTTTTTGTTTGGTAAGATGTTTACAGCGTTAATAGCTGTAGGCCAGTTGTTGGTCTCTTTAAGTGGCAGCATCATCATAGATGGTACAAAGGAAACCATTAGATGTTGGATGTAAAGCAAGGCGTGAAGTTCCCTAAAGTGTAATACCACAAATGCCCTCTGCCTTAAAACAAATCATCTCACACTATGTACAAAGATAATAAATGTTGACCTTTGTGTTTATGTTTTGCAGTTTTGCGTCATCTCATTGCTGTCCCAAAAGAAACTTTAGGACATCAAAGCTCAGTTCAGACAAAGGTCACTTCTTCCATTAAAAAAGGCCATCGTGACCCATATTTGATGTGAGGAAACCTTTTTACGGTGTACTTTTCCGGTGTAGTTTAATTTATGGAATTAAGTTTAATTGTGTAGTGCAAACACCACATTGGGGTACTTTATAAAGACAAACAGGTTTAATTGATATCCATTTGTATACAGTGCTGTGAAAAAGTTTTGGCTCTCTCATAGATGTCTTCAGATTTAGTCATCATTGAATGAATCTAATCATTAACAAAAACAATTAGATCAAAGAAAGATACAATGAGTAAATACAAAAAGCAGTTTTTAAATTACTATTTCATAAAAGGCTATTCAAACCAGCCTGAGCCTGCTAAAAAAATTAAAGGAAGACTTTGAAAACACATCAGATATCAACTGAAAAAAGAAACCATGTTGGATATCTATACTGATATGGAATGGGTAACGTGTCAGGAACAAAAGGCTACCACATCATTTGATGAAAATGTTCATCCCACAGAGAGTTTAATTTGAAATAACAGAGAAAGTTTTTTAGAAAAACTGATGTGTGAGGTGCTCCGTCCAGCAATCAAAAGCCAGAGAGAAGATGGCATCACACATGCAAACTTTTTGATGACCATTTAGGCTACTGTCAACATCATGAATAATACAGAAAATATTTTGTTACCTCTTTTATTTTGTCTAGTTTGCATATTTAGATTTTTTTTGCAACTTTTTCCATTTCTCCGAAAATGTTTAGTATTGAGAACATTTCTGTAAATAATATAAAAATTACTATATTCTTTGTACATTTCTCAAATTTATATCCCTAATAATTCTATATATTTTCTAATGTTTATTTACCCTCAATAACATTATGTTACTAGAGCCACATGCGTAATTAACCCGTTGGGCCGCTGAACCTCATTCATTTTCTTACTATGGGGATGATAATGTTTATTAATAATTGTCTGATTGTTAAAGTAGTTGTGCTCATTTCCTCCACTATCTGCCACACCCAGGCTTGACTTGTAAAATTAAGAAATCATTTGAGCGGAACCTGTATGACAGAATGAAGCAGGCTTAAAAAAAATCTATAAAAGCAAGATATCATGTACAAATCAAAATAAATTCAATAACAGAAGAAAAAGAAAGTCGTTGACATCTATCAGTCTGGAGAGGATTAGAAAACCATTTCTAACGTTTTAGGGGCTCCAGTGAACCACATTGAGAGCCATTATCCACAAATGGTGAAAACAGGGAACAAGGGTGACTAACCCAGGAGTGGCTGGTTTATCAAAATTAAACCAAAAGCATACTGACTTCTAATCCAGGCACAAAAGAGCCCAGAGTAACATCCTAAAAACTACAGATTTTAAGGACCTTAGTTAAGGTCAGAGTTAATGTTTCAACAACAACACAAAGCCTCATCTGACATTTGCCAAAAAAAAAAAACATCCTGGTGAAATATTATGTGGACTGATGAAAAAAATGTGAAACATTCTCCCTGTTACAGCTGGTGTGAAACTAGCACAGCTACGACAGATTTTGCAAATTTAAGCTAAGCACGATATTGATGTTTTTTCTGTTAGAAAGGTAACCTATGATGAGTGTTTATGGTTAATGTTGTTGTTCTTTTGAAACTATTGTTTCCTATTAAGGTTATTTATTATCTTATGCCTGTGTCATTCATTTTCCAGCTGGTGTTTTGTCATTTTCCCCACTTACCTTCCTCGATTGACCTTTGGATAATCGATTCCTTTGAAGCCAGGGCCTGTTTGTTATCACTCACCTGTTTCCTATTGTAGATACGTTCCAGGTTCTATTCCATCCAGTTTTTATACCAGTGCGTCTCCAGCTACTCTTCCTCTGGGGTGTTTCCAGTTTGTTTCCAGTCCTCTATGCATCATGCTTGCATGCTTTGGGTCCTGCTTCATGCCTACAGACGACACAACCTGCTAACTTCTGTGTGATCATTTCCTACTCTTTGTGGGGAATCTAGTGAGAGATCATTCTCAAACAGAGATTACATTTGTTTGACTTTCATTTTCTTCCATATGTTTTGCATCTTTTATCATGAATATGCATTTAATTTTACATGCATCCAGCATCAACAGATGAAACACGGCAAAAAACCCCAACATAGAAACATTCAATGTGAAGAAGCCACTGGCTAGAACTTAAGCAACGTACGCTGGAGAAAGAAGCATTGCTAATGCCAGCAGTTTGGCCTTGTGTGAGTTAAATAGCCACTAGTTTTTGTATCATTTTAAAAATACAAAAATCTTCAACTTTTATTTCTTAAATGCAAATATTCTTATTTAACCTTTCAATAACCACTAGGAATTACTCGGTCCCTAGTGTCAAGGTTATTGCAAGGTTTTATTGGTTACAGTTTCAACAGCACAAATATTTCTCTTCATACTGTTTTTGCGGTTCAGATTCCTTTTAAGGAAAGGCTTTAAAAAAGTACTGAAGGGATTAGAGTTTGTGTTGCTGCACACTGCCTGTCAGCTGGCTGCAAGACATTTCCCTCTTTTACAAATGGGACAGATTTTACCTTTTCCTTAGGTGACAAATACAAATCATTATCTATGCTTACATGCACAAAGTTTCACGATCGGATTAAAATGTATTCTGATTAAATAATTGGATAGTACCGTTTATATGGGTGTGTATATGCATCTGGCTTTATTCAGAATAGAACCACTCTGACATGCGCGGTTATCAAATTCCCCTAAAAACCACAGAAGAAGAAGTACATCCGTCTTTGCTAGACAACAAAAATAGTAAACAAAACAGTATTATACTAGCTTGTTTGTCTTCCAATGCCCAAGATGGACTTGCACAATGTTCTTATTATGGTTAAAACCTTACTGAGAAAGCAACAATATTAAACTCTTTTATTTTTTCGAACAGAAAGGTTGTACTGGAAGACCTGACAGTTTTGCTTCCCGACGTATTTCTGCCACTCAACAACATGGAAATGCTCCATGTTTACATCGGGCGGACCTGCGCACTCTGGTCAGCTTGGCACAGGATCCATAACAGGATCCTGACAAGCGTTTATTTGATTAAATTATCAATCGGCATAAACCACCCCTCTCATTTGGATTACAATTTAATTCCGACGGATTTTAATTTGATCCCAATATTCCGACTGGTTTGTTTATTGTGAATTTCTCCAGTGTGAGATCAATAAAGCCTATCTTATCTTACATGATGCATTTTTATTCCGATCGGCCCTTTAGTCCGTTGCTTTTGTCCATGTAAATGTAGCTTAGGCAATTAAAAACTGCAATATTTGACACCAGTGAGTTTGGGCATACATATTGCTATTTTTATCAATGATGATGCAGAGGCTACAGGGTACTGTTCTCTGATCAGCCATATGGCAACCAAGCGTGTAATGGTAATATCATCTTTATTGTCATTGAAACATACATTACTACGAAATTTGTTCTCTACTTTTAACCCATCACCCACTGCCCTAATCCAGACACAGAAGAGCCCAGAGTAACATCCTAAAAACTTCAGATTTTAAGGACCTTAGTTAAGGTCAGAGTTTATGTTTCAACAACAGCGACGATGGAATACATAATTTGGGGTTAAGTGCCTTGCCCAGGGGCACATTGACATGTGGAAAGGGGAAACTGGAATTGAACCCACAACCTTCTGCTTGCCAGACAACTACCCAACCCATCAAGCCACAGTCGCCCCCTAAAAAAAAAGACCAAAGTGCTCATATTGGATGGTTCACTACACCTCTTTATCAAGAGGGCATTTTGATTTAAAAGGTTTGAGAATTTTAAATATCTCGACACATTAGTGATGGAAAATTATACTGTTCAACAGGGGAGATATCTATAGAATTGGGTATGGAACTTCGTTATCGATTCAGTTGTGCATTTTGAAGAAAGCCAGAATCTACTGAAGCATGAAGGTCTATCTTTTCTGCACTTTGATAACAGATATTCTTCTCTGCGGATCTGAGACCTAGACCATTCTAAAAGACATTTGAAGAGACTTAAAGTTTTCTAAATGTAGTGTCTTCATCCGTTCCTTGGAGTCTTTATGAAATTCCCAATTACTAACTATCCAAGAGCTATGTCAGCAGCAACCAGCTATCATATACAAGCTGTAGTGACAACATTGACCTGCACACTGCTGACAGCAGGACCCACAGAAGAGTACTGTACAAAGAGCAACCTCCTAATCCAGTCAGAGACCATAGAAAGAAGAATTAGCAGGCTAATATCTGCTTGTTATATTCCCATTATTACGCTATAAAGAGCCTAATGGTTGAAGGTAAAATTTGGGCACATAAGTAAATCTCTTATAATAGTTAACTAAGTTGCATCACCCAAAGAAGCATTCGTTGTCTTTGTGTTTAAAATAAAAGCAATTTAATGATGTTTCATTCTGGTTTTTTTTTCCACGGAAACATTGGCGTATTTTACTCAAGGCCGTTACATCATGATAATCCCACACCAGTCACGTCCTAATAAGCACACCGCTTTCTGTAATTAGGCCACCTGTAACATTTGCACATAAGTAAAAATTTCGGGGCAGAATTTTACTTGCAGTTGAGAAAACTCGAGAGAAATAAATCCACGTCCCACTCAGAAAGTTATTTATTTCTCCCAGATTTTTCTCCACACTCTTTTTGCTGCCTGTATAAGTGTAAGCTGATGCACAGGATGTGTGTTGGCCTGGCCCGGCGTCTCCTGCTGGCTCCCTCAGAGCTGCTTGGCTCGGCCCGGTGGCTTCAACCTGCAGGCAGCCATAGGACAGCCCAAGCGGAGCTGTCTGCCACTCCTGTGCTTCATTAGGAAACAAAATATAAGGTTTCCACTCCATTAGGAATGACTTTAGGAGTGAAAGCACATAAGACGCCGACTCACCTCATCAACAATGCATTGCAATAACGGCTGAGGATGAATGAGAGCGGGTAGAGAGGGGAAAGGGAGAGAGAGAGGAAGGGAAAAAACAGCATTAGCCTGTATGCGATGTCTTTACAGCAGAGTGGAAGGATGAAAAAAAAAAATCATTAATGCAATAAAATGTGGTCAGATTAATCAAATGCCTCAAACTCTTATGAAAATATTACAGGGGGAGAATTTTCTATTACATCTAATGGTATCTAATTTAACACTGGCAGTTAAAGGCTTGGGCATCTATTTATTGTGAAACACAATTTAGGAAGTTTAAAGGGAAGCAGCGAAGCATGCCTGCAGCAAAGCCGTCAGGACCGTAGGTAGAGATTTTTTCCTGCTATTTTCTCTCCACCAACTCATAAAAGCTTATCATTACAGCCTGTAGGTTGCTCTGAGTTCCTTTTTGTATTTTTTTGTATTATTTTTTTTCTGTTTTGGGAGGGGTTCAATATGTAATTAGTGTGTCATAATCAAAATGACCCACTCGGCCACTTTATGTTCAGCAAGACAGAATGACTGCACCACGCTGGCAATCTGTGGGCATGTGCTAACACCATTAGCATAATGAAAGTATACAATTGTTAATAGCTAGCCCTCTCCGCACGGACAAGGATCTGGAGAATGTGGGCAAGCATCAAGATACATACAGCGGTTTCGGCAAATGGCTCAAAGGAGGAGAGAGCAAAACATGTTATTTGTGCCTTAAAAGCAATCTGCGAAAACTGTCATTCCTTCCCCTCGTCGCACATCTTCTGCGAGGGCCCCTTCGGAAGATCTCGTTTTCAATTAAAACCTCATTTGCTTGTAAGTTCAAATGAAATCATTTTATGAATTAGCACATGAATTTACATACTGGGATGTCTGCCAGTATGCAATGGGAGGCTAATTTACCTTAAAGATTGATTTTTTTTCTCTCTCTCTCTCTCTTTTTCTTTCTAGAGAAGATTTCAGTGACGGCGTGGGAGCAATGATGCATATGTGAGATCTGAGAAAACATTTACCAAAAATCCAGCGGCAACAAAAGGAACCGAAATGCGAGATGTCTGAGAGCTTTTCTTAGTGAGGAGAAAGAGTTTCTGCAAAGTTAGATCAAGGGAAAATAATAAATAAAAAAAACTTTTAAAACCCTCACAAGGACACAAGTGTTGAAGCCATTAACAGTAAGTGTTTTTGGTAATGGCTTCAACAAAATGGATCACTTTAAATAAGGAAGGCCACGTTGAAACTATTCATTCTTGATTATTGATTTAAAAATATTCACACATTTCAAAAAGGCGACAGGCAACAAAGACGTCGCAAGCGATCCGGTCTTCATTGAGACACAAATTATTCCTACTGCTCTTCAGCCATGATTGAAAAACATCAATATAAAGTGCTGGTCTTTATGGGTTTTTTAAAAAAGTTTTAAAGACTCTCCACCTGCATGAAGCCACTCATGATGCTCGAGAACACAAACGCATTCAATCAACCGTCCATCTGGCTGCAGATTGTCCACATTAAATCACTTGCTCATTTCGCGAGGCCTTGTCCGACAAAAGCAGCACAGCTGTTATTGATTCATCCTCTCAATTAAATAAAGCTTTGCTCCCTCCACACCTTGTAAATACCCAGAGACCCCCCATCCTGCACAATATCCATTCTCCTTACACCGCTCGCGTTATCAGTCTGCACGGAAAATTAATTCCCCCCACTGCTGCCGAAATAACTATAATTGCAAACTACACAAAGAGAGAAATTGGAAAGAGAGGTTTTAATATACATTTCCAGGTGTATTCTCCATTTGTTCAAGTCAATAACATTTTTTCATTAACATTTGTAATAATGAAAAAAAGAGGAGTTTTGTCCCCTGTTCATTTTCGTTTTAAATCAGACATGAATTCACTCATTCCTAACTGTTATGAGCTGCACTTTCTCATCCAATTTGCTTTAAGTCCTCTAAATGAGATTATTGC
This sequence comes from Fundulus heteroclitus, assembly GCF_011125445.2. Classification (NCBI taxonomy): domain Eukaryota; kingdom Metazoa; phylum Chordata; class Actinopteri; order Cyprinodontiformes; family Fundulidae; genus Fundulus; species Fundulus heteroclitus. The sequence continues at coordinate 15,697,785 of NC_046362.1, forward strand.
TGGCTATCAACCGTAGCACATTTTCAATTTACATATTTATCAGCTGAATGATCCACATCTCACAATAAGTGATTGAGTGCTGATGCCGCACTTTAATATAATACAAAATCAATATGATGAATAAGTAGGTAACTATGTGAGCGCAGGTTGTTTCAGGTGTTGGATTCATTTCTTTGTGGATTCCTTAAATATTGTTGCTGAAAAGCATCATTCCTATAATGGAAAGATACCTGTTTTTCTTTATGAAGAGAGCATGTCACGAGGAAATGTACAGACCAAAGGGCCCACACTTGTCTCTTCTTTGCCCAGAGGATTATCTAGGAGGTGTGAAGCAACCTCCATCGTTGATGGAGTTATGAGCTTGTCTTTTTACCCGTGGGTCACAGATTCAACCGTGCCCCTAAGCACAAACTATCCCAAATGATGACAAATCTTTATCTCCAAAAAATTTCCAGCTTTGCTAAGACATAAACATCCCTAGTTTTTAAAACCCAGCCAGGAGAGGATGATATTTCTAGGATATAATTCCTGCAAGGAATTTTTTATTAATTTATTTATTTCGAGGTAAGCATACATTTAATACATATAAGCTAAGCTTTACGATCTTTAGCGATTGCTTACCTGGGACGTACCCAGGTAGGCTATTGTACAGTATATGTCACTGGATTGCAATATTTGCACCCTGTGGCATATACAAGCTGAAATGATCCTGCCATGCTCATTTGACTTTTATACTTTTAACAGATTATACCAGATCTAAACTTTTTCGGGTATTACTTTTTTTTTTTGCCCATTGGTTTTTATAAAGATTTCATTCCTCCCATATTTATCCTATTTTTAAACCTTGCTCTCTTGTTGCATGTCCTGCTTTGATTTACATTACATTACATTACCAGTCAAAAGTTTGGACTCACCTTTGTCATTTAACAGCTTTTCCTTATTTTTATGACTTTCAACATTGTTGATACAAAGTGAAGCCATAACAACTATGACTGAAAAGTATATAGAGTTATGTATTAAACACAAAATTGTGAAATAATTCAAATCATGTATATTTTAGCTTTTTTCTAAATAGCACCCCTGTGTTTTCATTACTGCGTTGGTCACGTTTGGCCTTCTTTCAATGAGCTTCATGTGGTCAATCACCTGAAATGGTTTTCCAACGGTCCTGAAGGAGTTCCCAGAGGTAGTAATAGAAAATAAAGACAAATCATTGATTAGGAAGGTGACTTCCAATCTGGTTGTGTTAAGATGTTTGCATGAACGAATGAATGTTTTGACCACTGCAAAACAAATCTAGCTAACTGTATCAAGAGTACGCTTAAACCTATAGACACATAGCAAATGGACTGAACTTATATAGCGCTTTTCCAGTCATGCTGACCACCTCAAGCACTGATATATGTAGAAGTTGAGCAATGTTTTTCAAACACTGCATTCAATTTAAGTTTCCAATAAAATTCTGAAGTCCATATCGGATGAGGTGTTAGCTCTGGGTACATTCCTGTTCATTCTGTCATTTCATTTTGTACCTACACATTGGGATTCTGTGCCTCTCACCTTCCATTGCTTGTCTGTAAACAATCTTTTGTGTACTTGTATGCTTAAACCATGGCGTCTCCGTTTATTATTTTCAGCAGTAAAGAATTGAGATTAATCATTGACATTAATAGTCATAAAAATGCCCAAATCTAATGTACAATTTAATCCAGGTGTATGTTATTATCTGAAAACTGAGTAATATACTCAATCCCAACTCATTTGATTGTTATTCCTGTCTGGATCGCTTGATTCTTCACTTCCAGCTGGTAATATTTATTAATTGAAGCACCTCTATTCCTTAAGGTGAGCTATGAGGAAGCAGGTAAGAAACATCTTTACTGGTAGGAACAAGTTTATGCAGGGTTGATACCAAATGTCGCTCAATAAATGGCACCCTTAAAGGGGCAGTAGGAACCTTTTATAAAAAAAAAAATTCTAATAATAATTGCTAAAACTATCACAATTACCTGACAATAAAATATGAGACAGATGATCTGTGAAAAAATTAAGCTCATCTGGCTCCTCCCAATGCAGAAATACCCAGCTTACAGAAACAACCAGAAACAACCAATCAGAGCCAGCAGAAGTGTCAATCATGTTTTTGTACATGCTGCTCACACCCCTCCTCCACACAGCGCGTACCAAAACAACCTAACTTTACAGGAAAACTGCCAATTTTTGAAATGGCCCTTGCTCCGAAGATAAAGGATGACAAAAGCAAGCTAAAAAGAAAGAATTACACCGAGCCCGAAATGACATTAGGGAATGTCAGGGAAAACATCGGAGCACCGCTGTGAGGAGGGAGCTGTGGAGGGAGGGCTGTAGCGCTGCAGAGCGCAAGGGGGCGGGACCTGTGAGGTGTGCTTGTTCATATTGTTAGTCCACTGTTTTCTCAGCTTTAACTACATGAAAAGGTGTGGTATGAATGACGAAAACTGCGAAAGAGGAAAGTTTTGTGCAGATAATCAAAAATTCGAACTGTTACTTGTAATCACTCCACCTGTGTACATGCTGTCCATTGTGCAAAATGACCGGGTGGTGTTTTACCATTCACTGGACAAGAAATTAAGCAAAAGAAAAAGACATTTGTTGGGTAACTGATAAAAAAATAAAATAAAAATTAACGCCATTGGTACCCTCCCTAGTCCCTGCTGCCCTGGGCATAGAGCCGTCTCACCCATATCAAAAACAGCCACTGGTTGTCTGAAACTACTGTTGGCAAACTACAAGCTGCTCGACTGTTGTGAAGGCTACCAGTATGTATTAAAATCAAAATGACAGTAAACAACGATGCCATTTTTATTTTTCACAATTTTTTTTCTAACAATCATCCTGACATGTACTCTTAAATCTTATTCTAGTATTTGAGAAGCATGTAGGCCAATCAAAAATTGGAAAGAAAGGAGGGGAGAAAAATGAGCCAACACAACAGACCTAATCAATCAGAAAGCTCTTTGCTAGCGGCTGCATACACATTAGGCCACATCTTCAAGATTTTTCAGAGCAAACCGTGGAGCAAAACTCCATTACCTCCTGACACAAAATGCAAATGAATCACAACATGGGGTGGGAAGGAATTAAAGACCCTTCTCTAATCAATGACAAACCAGGATGAAACCCTCTCTTCCGTGGATCTGCCATAGGCGAACTCCCGCTCCCCACAAACAACGCACACAGGCTCACAGACAGACACGCACTTTGTGCTATGATAGCCTATGAGTGAAATGGGTTTGAGTTATTAACATTAAAACTTATTAATTATTTACTTTGACTTATTAAAAACAGAACATCAACAACTGTTTTAACTCAGCTAAAAAAAATCTAACAAAGTGATTTAATAGGTCTAATAATTTTGATATTATCTTTTTTATTCTTATTTCTCTTTTGATACAGAGACTTAAGATAAATCATTCCATAACCACTTGCTAAAATTAGTACTAAGTTCTTTTTGCACTGGGTATACTAGCGTTTCGTCCTTCCGCTTTATTTTCAGTGACATTGGGAGAGTAGCAAGTTTGTATTAGCTGGTTAATTAATCTTGTCATCTGTAGTTTTCAAACAATGACGGGTGGAGGTCCTTTAAGATCTCACCCGTAACATTCCATACTTTCTATGACTGTGAAAACACTTCAAATTAGTTTTTGTAAGTGAGGTAACAGTATGCGGGCCATTGTTAAACCAGCTTACAAGCAGTGCACAGTAAATCAAAGTGAAATGTGGAGCTACTTTGTGCTCCTTTCAATTGCAAAAAACTCAGACACTTTATCCTGTGCCTCATGAAAAAAACTTCATTCCATGAACACGTCAAAGATCCAACACATTCACAAAGTGTCTTTTACTCAACAACTTGTTGTATCAAGTAAAGAAATGCATGGAGGAATAGCATCAATGTTTTATCTCTAGAATGCATTGAGTTGCATGACCGCAAATGTGTATGGACCAATTATGATACAAAAAGATAAAAAAAAAAAAAAAAAAAAAAAAAAAAAAAAACAGGCAGTGCAATTGTTGTTTTCTTGAAACCATCTGATAAATAGATATTTAAAAATCACAACTTTCTGTTGATTTCATCTAGTGTCAGGCTGGAAATGGATATTTAGGAATCCGATTAAATCGGGTGAGGAGCGTCGGATCCAGGCTGCGAGGTGAAGGTAGGCTCTCTCTCTGTTCTGCTGAGCTCTCTTCTGCTCAGACAGATGCACGGGCCCGCGTAAATGACAGCCTGAGCCCGAGGACGTCTTCTGGCTGCCACGTGGCCTGCTACAGCCTGCTACAGCCTGCAGGTGAAGTGTCTGCGGCGCCATATGGAGCGGGGAAAATTAACAACGAGAGGAAATTCTCCACAACAGCGGGAGGTCTCGCTAGTCTCTCCTCCAAACAAAATTTAGAGACGTAGAGAAACAAGAGAGGGGGAGTGATAAAATTAATGGGGTTCGACGTTCTAACACAACACCGACGGCAATGTTTGCACAGAAAAACAAGAATTCCCTTTACAGTTTAGTCACATTGCACTCCTGCATTATAAATCAGCGGCTGGCTGAAGTAGTTTGACCCGTTCTATAAATGTACATTAACCCTGCTGGCGCTCCTTCCTCTGGTTCTTGTTTGCTTCTGTTGGTGCAAGTGAGTCGCCTCCATCCCTGGTGGCTTCTTATGCTGGCTGCCATCATAGCAGAGGTGCCCCCCATGGAGCCTCACTTGGTTTGGGTCATTGATTACAAAGAGCCTCCTGGTTTTGTCTGACAGATGTGAATCCATGCTATTTAATTTGGAGAGTTACCCTCAATGGGACCACCATTAGCCATCCAATCTGACCACAAATAGCGTTCCATTAAGCAGAGAGTTTGAGAAGCTCTGGTGGTGCGTCTCCTGACAGCATGGAGGGAGCCTCTGCGTATAACGCGAATGTTAAATGCGCGGTTGTTTAAACAAAAGGGAGATTTTACTTTAAGGAACGTCTTTTGTTTTAGAGTTGCACAAAGAGTCGCCTCAGCGGGATTCTTCAGGCATATTAGAGCTGAAACTGTCCTTGTTTAGTGTCTAAAGAGGGTGGGGTTGGTAGTTAAAATGTTAATAAGTGCAATTCAGTTTTAATTTAACAGCCTTCTGCATTCCTAATTAGTCCACTAGCTGTGAATAAATGAGGAAGAGAGCTCATCTCTTGCCCTCGGTTTTCAGCATAAAACCCATTTTTGCCACCTCCGATATGGAGCTAAAGAGAACTGCCGGGAAAGTCCTCTCCTCATGAACAAAGCAGCATGGCTCAACGTGCGATTTTAGCTATTATTTTCTCACCAGGTAGAAGTATTGAAACCTTTGATGGGGGGGGGATTTGCAAGCGAAGTAACAGGGAAAGTCAAAAAAAAAAAAAAGCACAAGTAAAACAGAACCGAATTTTTCTTTTTTGAAAAAATCGTTTTCTCAAACATTCAACAATAGCCTCTCCGTGCGTAGAAGTGTGCATAAATTACTTTATGTAATCATACAATGTAGATTAGCATGATAATGGTGGATGTTAATAGATGCCAGGAAGCAAGGAGTGACAGCACTTTGAAATGAGACATGCTTGGGGCAGTGGGCTCTCTCTCACACACACACACACACACACACACACACACACACACACACACACACACACACACACACACACACACACTCATGCATACACACCACATTGGGGAATAGCCGGCGAGGCTCTCGTGCCATTACGGCAAATGTGAGTGACGGGGAAGAAAGCCACGTCTCGCTGGCCGCCCGAAGGGGTGCTTCAGTTTTCTGCGAGTCTATAGGCTCTTGGTCTCGTGGGGGGCTCTATTAATTGTGAGCAAAATGGTCCACTATTAGATCTAAAGGTTTTAGAGACCAGAGGACGTCTTACCCTGGCCACCGGGGCCAGATTCAAGAAGCTTGTGGAAATAATCACACAAAATTCCTCTGCTGTTTTTAAATATTTTTTTTCAGGGATAGGATTAATTATATGAAAAGTGTTTTTCAGGAACTGATTATTAATTAATGTATAGGTTTGTTTAAAATAAAAGTAAAGAGCATGTGACCAGTACACATTTTTAACATGGCGAACAGAGATAAAAGTAGATCAGGCAGTCAAAGGTTTGATCCAGTCATGGAAAGGATGAAAAAGAGGAGCATTTTACATGACGACAATGCTTTAAAGAGAGATCTCTAGCCACCGCTAGACCTTCTTCTCTAACATTTGTTAATCAGACCAAATATGGTCCCCTGCGGAGACAAAAGAGGGTTAACTCAGAGATAAACCCAAGAATAAGCCAGGGGGGCACTTATTTAAAAAGCGCCCTTGGACACAGTTGGAACATTGAACAAATATCACAAATCCCACTTCCTTTTATCCACCAAAGTCTCAGCAGATCAGAAAGCTCAACAGGAGGTGCAAGGTGGAGAGAGGCCCATACACTTACAAGGTATTTGTGACCACTGCTGCGTACCAATCCAAATAAGAAGAGCTTTAAGGCAACAGCACATTGATGACCTCCGATCCTGCTTATCCTCTGACTGGCCCAATTTAGACTCTTGCATTACAAGTTGGAATAGCACTTAACGGGATAGGTGGATTTCTTTGGAATGGGTTTTTGTCAAGAGATTATGAGCAGTAAATGTCTCACTTGTAGTATACATAGATGAGTTTTAGAGTGAACAGCTAGTCAGCGCATTTCTGAAAAGTTAAAGCGACTCCAGTCTTAACCATTTCCTCCTTAGACCAGGGTCACATTTGTATCTGTGACGACTGCGAAGGGAATGGTTGTGGTCCTTAATAACACAACAGCAAAGTTAAGCAGTGTAAAAATAAATAAAATAAGACTCACCTCAACTGCAGTAGTAAATATTTTTTAATGCTGCATTGTTTTTATTTATTTTTTTACCAGTTACTCTGACCGAATTTGCCTAACATGTTCTGTTTTGAAGTTTGTGTTTCAAATGGAAAGATCGTCGTCTTGCTCTACGATACAATCTAATGCAAATATGAAAACAGCTTATAAAACAGTTTATAAAATAGTGTTTGCACGAACATTTCTTCTGTAGCGCTTTGGAATATTTGGCACTGACAAAATTATGGCAGGAACAGATGATAATTTAAAAGCAAATAATTGTTTCCATTGTGTTAAAAAAAATAAAATAATAATATTTTGATATACAAAAAACTGGGCAATAAATTTCAAGACCAGATAACAATCTAGAGGCAGTTATATATATATATATATATATATTATTACTTAATATGTTTAAGCAGATGTTCTATAATGATTAGTGGCAGCGCAGTGGCTTCCCGTTCAATTCCTTGGCTGGTGTCCTACAAGGATTCAGCTGCAATGAAAACGTTTTTTTTCCTTCCCTTCAACTTTGTTATTTTGTTGTCACGTTTAAATGTTTCAAATCAGGAAAAAATGTGATTTAAATCAAAGATAACCTGAGTTAATACAATATTACATTTTAAAGCTATTATTTCCTTTATTAAGACAAAAAAGACTGTCCAAAACTATCCCGACCCTTGGTGAAAGAAACTGAACTGAAATGAAATTTATCCCACTCTTTGGAAAGTTGAGTTCAGTCTCAGCAGCCACACCCAGGTCTGCTTCTTCTGGACCTGTGAAATCAAGAAATCACACAGAAGCTCTCTGACAACATGAGACAGGCTTAAAGCTCAAAGCAACACATCATGTCCTGATTAAAAACAAAAACAAAAAAAGAACAGATAAAAAGCAAAGTCACTGACTGCTATCTACCTTGAAAGGGTCACAAAGCCATTTGTAAACCTATAAAACTCCAGTGAACTATAGATGTTATAAATGATACATAATAGCTTAATGCTCTCTACCACTAAATCGTGAACTATAATGTCAAACGCAAACTTGCTTGGGTTTTGCAGCAGAACAATGATCCAAAGCACACCTGCAAGTGCACCTCTGTTGTTTTGGCCTATTCAACGTCTGGATCACATCTGACTGAGATGCTGTGGTATGACCTTAAGCTGGTAGTTCTCTGAATTAAAAACGACAATTAGTGTGTCTGGTTTAAGTAATTGATTTGATATCATTTAGCATCGTCCACTTTTTTCACCTCTGACATTTGTTTTTATGTTTTTATGCTCTTTGGGATGCTGCACTCAACTGTTAAGGTTGACTTTGTTTTCATTTTGATTTGCTCCAAGTTTGCTGGGTCGTGTTTTTCAGTTCAGCCGCTTAGGCTACACATAGGTGGGTAAACGTAACATCTGAATCTGTCAAGCAAGCCAGAAACACCAGTTTACTTACAAATCATATCAGTGGAATACAGTCATGGGGTAGTTACATACACAGCTTTCAGTAGTCAGATCTTCTGAATGGTTTATCATTTCTAAATCCAAATGTGATGTCATAAGATATATAACACCTTGTTATCCGAAGTGGCAGCATTGTTTTGAAATATATCTCTGTCCAGAGATGTTAGCGACTCTTCCTCCTTTTCGGCCTTTTTAATGTGTCGAAGAATACGTTGAAAACCTTGATATGAAGTAGTTAGCTGGTGCTGTTTACTGTGTATGACCTTGTAAAACAGCGTTGCCATTTTCTTCGCTGACCTTCTTGTCAGAACAATGATCACAGCCTCCTGAGTCCAGGACTATAGAAAACAGGGCTCCTGCTCAGGGAGCCCATACCGCTGACCTTCTGACAGCCGGAGCCGAGGATCTACATTCAGATATCAGGGTCAACATCCCCACATACGCACTTCGAGGAGAGCCGAGTGAAATTTAATTAAAAACGCTTGTGTGCTGTGAATGACGGGCAGCTTTTGTTGGTCCTCTGCATTGACGCAGGAGGCAGGACAGTCCCGTGTCCCTGGTGCTGGCGGGGCCTCTCGTGGCCCCGGCCATTGTCTCGCTGCCAGGCTCTTGTCTTATCAGCCGCAGCATATCAATGAAGCTGGTGTCTTGTTTGTGCAAATGGTAATTACAACATCCGTATTTCTGTGCATTAAACTAATCACCTCTCAGTGACGAGTAAAAGAGATTTCTGAGGAAAACAGCCGACATTCAGGCGGGCATGTGGGAGATGTGCCAGAGTACAAAAAGAAAAGTCATCTTTGTTCTTGCAGTTCAAACGTATACTGTTTGGGTGACAATCCAGCGGGCCCTTTAGTAAATCTTCCACAGCGCTACGGAAGAAAAGATGTCGAGTGCAAAAGCATTTAAGCAGGATGAAGCTCGGGGTTTAATGTGGTCCATCAGTCCCATTCGCACAGGGTGGCTGCTTCCACATCTGTCCTGTGAGACCATCAGAGTAGTTTAGTGGCATGTTGTAGTTTAAAGGTGTAACAGGAGAGCCAGGTAACAAGGGACAAAATAGTCTCGCCAACTCTCAGCTTTAACTACCCGGGTTCCCTTTTGGCCCACACTCATTAAACGCCGAATGCATTTGTCCTTGTAGCTTTTCACACACAAAGCACACATACACGCGTGCTCACAAAAAAATGCACTCTTGTTGTTCACAACTCAACACATCAAAAAGGCAACAGCCATTAGGTGTAAATGGACAGTGTTCTGCACCAGTCTCAGCTGAGCACATGTTTCGCGAGCGAAGCAAATGCAAAGGCCAACAGATCCATTAAACTCTGTCCAAAACCACAGGAACTATCTCTGTCACAAAAGGGTGATGGGAAATAGCTCAGTCAGGAGGCGCAGCAAAAATAAGTCCATGGGAAGATGCTGGAAATGTTTGGCACGGACACAGTTTCAAACCCATGGCAGGAGCAGAACAAGGGAGAGTGCATAGGGGAACAAATGATACAATAAAGCAAAAAATCTGGTTTCATTGTGGTAAAAAAAAAGTTACAAATATTTTGATTTCAAGCACATATACAGTCTAGAGCCAGTTAAATATTGTATTACGTTTAACCTCAAATTCTGTAAATATCAGAGCTTTCAATTTTCAGATTTATGACTTTTGGGTAGATTTCTTTTTAAGTTTTCTACATGCGTAGACATAAAATTTATCAGAATTGATAAACACTCCTCAAGTCATCATACAGGTTGTTTCCTACTATGATAAAACCAAAAAAAGGAAGGATTCATGAATTCTTATGAAAGAAAAGGCCAGTTTCAAGCTGTGCCACGGCTTTAAAGTTTTGCATCAAGTCTAATTGTGGTTGAAATCAATTTGTTGCTAGATTCAGGAAGCTGTGTATGTATGTTCAAAAAGAGGACATTTGTCTAAACTACGCCACTCATTGAAATGGATCAATTACATTTTTTCCTTCACTCAATTCAGTTTAATTCAAATTAGATAGAACCAATTCACAACACGTCATCTCAAGGAACTTTACAAAGTCAAATTCAATCAACTCATACAGACAGATTGGTGAAACAGTTTCCTAGCCAAGGCAACCCAGCAGATCGCATCAAGTCTTGACAAGCAGCATTCACTCCTGGAGAAGCGTAGAGCCACAAAAAGAGTCGTCTGCATTGTCGATTGCTTTGCAGCAATCCCTCATACTGAGCAAGCATGGAGCGACAGTGGAGAGGAAAACTCCCCATTAACGGGAAGGAAAAACCTCCAGCAGAACCGGGCTCAGTATGAACGATTATCTGCCTCGACCGACTGGGGTTACAGAAGACAGAGCAGAGACACAACAAGACAGACAAAAAAAAAGCACAGAAGCACACATTGATCTAGTAATCTGTTCTACATTAGATGGTAATAGCGGGTGATCTGTCATCCCTGGATGATGTCACAGTTAACAGAATGCCAGATCAGGTGTACCTACTATGAAGATAAAAGAGAGAGAACAGAAAGTTAAAAGCTGAAATAACAACAAACAACACAAAATTGAGGAACAGTAGGAGAACTCAGTAGAGTGAGAGAAATAGGCCCTGATGTCCTCCAGTAGCCTAAGCCTATAGTAGCATAACTATAGAGGTAGCTCGGGTAACAAGAGCCACTCTAATTATAAGCTTTGTCAAAAAGGAAAGTTTTAGGATTAGTCTTGACAGGGTGTCTGCCTCACGGACCAAAACTGGGAGTTGCTTCCACAGGAGAGTGATGGTTCAATGATTGTTCGGTTACAAGTAAGAAAAACGGTGCACCGCTCCTTTTAATGTAACTTTCAGACGTACAGAACAGCGCAGTCCAGATCCTGAAGTATCGAAAGAAACATGACCACATCAGCCCAATCCCCATCTTCCTCCACTGACTTCCTAAATCACTCAGCATTGGATGCAAGGTTTTAGTCACCCTCCTACTTCAATGCTCCATACTACCTCAAAGAACTGCTCACTGCTCGACTAAATCGGCTTTGACAAAACATCGCACCATGGCCAACAGGACCTTCTGCTACACAGACAACAGAAATATTTAAGAAAGGACTGCAGACTTTGCTTTATAAAAAAAATAAAATAAAATAGCAGCCTTTACTTTTTTTTGGCTGCTTTTAGTTCTTGCTCTAGTTGTTTATATTGTTGCACTTTGATATTGAAAATGTGAAGGCCAGTAGAAGAGCAATAGATTCTTATTATTATTACATCAGGCACTGATAGCATACTTACAAATGTCTCAGTATTTGTATCAGTGCATCAGAATTATAAGTCTTCCTAGGAAATGGATATTAAATGTTACAATAATTAAAATTGTCAATATTGTGACAAATAAAAATATTAATTTTTTTATCAGTAGTGTTAGTGGCTGTGTTTCTGTATTACAGTTTTGTAAGCAGGTGGCTTTGCTCAAGGTTATCACCCCATCAGACTCTCATAAGGGCCTGTGCATGTTGAAGACTCTGAAAAGGGGGCTGCCAATCCAGTATCCTTGACAGAAGCAATACTTAATGATGTTCAGGTGTAGAATAAAATAGGTCTGTACAAAAACTGTCAGCGCTTACTTAGAAGAACACTTATGGAATGGAGTAATATAATTTAAATGGAAAACAAAAACAAAACAAACATTTTTAATTAAAGACCCTAACTGTGAGTTTTTTTTGTGAAGACATCCAAATAGGCTATAATGCTTAAAGGTCTATAAAAATTCAGTCGACATACAAAAAGAACTACAGTTGTTGTGCAAGTCGGTATAAAATCCCTTCTTAACACAATCACATTACTTTTAAAGAATTACGCTAATGCAAACAGCAGAGGATTTAGAGTCCGGTAAACAACTAAAGATACAGTAAAGAGGACGATTAAACAGGATGATAATGTGTGGATGGCACAATAAAAACTAAGATAAGAAAGTACTTTTATATTAGACTCTGGGGCGGACCACAGGGTCAGAGGAGAAGTGGTAATCTCCACAGCCGCAGTCAAGTGACTCAATTACCACATTTGCTCTTTGCGTTGACCCCTCAATTAGTGTGGATCTGTAACAATCTGCCCACCAAACACAGCCATTTATCACAAACTGCCCAAACCACCAGCCTGCCTCACCGCGGAAGAGGGCAGCTGGAGGTCACATTAAAGCCCGGCCTTTGTAGCTGCCCTCTTTAATATCCTCCGTTGGAGAGGATGAACTCTGATAGGTACGCAGTCATTACACTTGCAGTACGACATGCTGGTGCGCATTAGGCTCATATGGAAGAGAGCCGACTGCATGACTGTTGTTGGAGTACTTATCGTTAAAGACCGAAGACTTTCAATCCTTCCGTATCTGAAAGAATACAGCGACAGAAAGGGGCTTTTATAGTAAGGACTTCAGAAAAATGGAAGCCCTTTAATCCTACTTTTTAAACACTTTTTTGGACTGGCAAGATTAAATATGTCATCATCTTCTCATCCATCAGTTTCCTCTTGCCACTTAACCCTTCCAGACTCACAGGGATCTAAGGGCAGTTTAGCGTGACCAGTCAACCTGACACGCACGACTTTGGTCCATACAAAGAGGCCCCGCAGGCCCAAACTGGGATTTGGTGTTGAGCCTAACACATATATACAGGTATATATATATATATATATATATATATATATATATATATATATATATATATATATATATACCTGCATAAGCTGTATATGTATGTATGTATATATATATATATATATATATATATATATATATATATATATATATATATATATATATATATATATATATATACACACACATATATCCTGTACAGTTCAAGTATATTTAAACACATTTATTGAGTGAAAGCAGTCAAAACAACCTGTATACATATATATGTACATATATATATGTATATATATATATATATATATATATATATATATATATATATATATATGTGTGTATATATATATAAATATATATTTATATATACACACATATATCCTGTACAGTTCAAGTATATTTAAACACATTTATTGAGTGAAAGAAGTCAAAACACACCTGTGTGTATATATATATATATATATATATATATATATATATATATATATATATATATATATATATATATATATATATAAATATTCCCTCAATAAATGTGTTTAACTTTCCTTGAACTTTATACAGGATATATAATTCATTCAGTGTGGTTTTTGAAAATGTTCATCATGGTCTGGTCATAATGGGAGCCAATAAATCTCAAAAGAAAAAAAGGACCCCATAATGTAGGAGAATTTGGCTCTTTACCTATTAGAGGTTATTTAGGTCATCTGTGGATTAATAACTACATTTCTTCTCATCCTCTCAAAGGTAATGAATGATGTTTTTTAAAGGAGTGCTGTAAGTAAGGACTCTGTAGGAGTAACTAAGAGAACAATAGTGCAGATATCCAGATAAGGCGTAAGTGGGTGTTAGGTGGGTGGTTGGCTCCCCACCGACTCCTGTCCCGCCAGTAAACCACTGAGCTCTTGGTCATGCTGTCATCGCAGACCGGCAGTGCCTTGTTCCTCCTCTCCCTCTCCTGCTGTGGTTAGGGTTGCAGGCACAGTAAAAAAAAAAAAAAAAAAAAGCGAAGCAGTGATGATTTAATTATGACACAGGTTCATTCAGTCACGGCGATTAGGTTTCCAGTCAAGGGTGAACTGATGTGAGGTAAGTTTGGTTTACGTTTACAGAGACACATGTTGGATCGCAGACAAAGAACATTCAATCTACCAGGACGCGGGGTCTCCTGAGGGAAGAGGTCTCATCCTGCGGTCCCACTCAGCTCTGCGGAGAGCAGGGCCCGTCGCTCTGCTCTCAGAGGACTAGTTTATTCATGATAGATAACTTTCCACTGTGCCGCTGTCTAAACCGACTCATCTCCTGCTTGGCAAAGTGAGTGACGCGCCTTACCTTGGGGGATTCAGTTACCCTGAACACAACTTTGCAGGTCCCTGACTGACTGCTTTGATTAATGGCTGAAGGCTGCTGGTGGGCAGTTGTTATCATAACTGACATTCATCCCAACCTGCTGATTAATCAATCACGTGCAATGTACAGCAGCAGACCTATCTGGAGAATAGCAGCTCGTCTGTTGTCTCACAAAACGAAACCTTCACCCCGCTTCCCTTTAGTCTGTCACGACTCCAGGGTCGTCTCTTCACTTTTCCCTTTTAACGGCTCGCTCTCCTTTTAAACTCCGATCAATACCTTTTAAGCCAAATTTGCATTTCATAATTAAAGCAAGTGGAGTTATCAATTTGGAGCCATTATGCACCACGCCTGATGGTGTCTGACATTTTGTTGTGATTACACCAATGCCTGTATACTCTTCTGGAAGTCATTAGACTCCTGTCATCACAACATGTTTTCCTGGTCTCATTAACACTGCTTCCATTGTTGTGCGGCGACTGTGATATACAGCACATTTACAGAGAATAAAAAGGCATAAAGTATATATTAAGAGAACTTTTTCTTAAAAAAAAGATTTAGCGCAAAAATGTTGTCTTGCAAAGATATTCATTCTCCTTGAGATTTTGCACATGTCATATTATAACGTCAAACTTGAAAGTATTTTCTAGTTTTTTTTTTGGGGGGGGGGGGTTACTTTACTGATCTACACATAGTGGTGCTTCAGGGTAAAAAGGAAAATGATAAATGCTTTCTGTTTTAATATAGAAGAATATAAAGTATACGTGAATTTGCATTTAAGCCTTTTAAGTCAAACTTTGTGGAAGGACCTTTTACTGCAAGTCCTTGGGATTATGTCTCTTCCAGTTTCACACATCTGGAAACTTTTGCTTTCTTTCACCCTTTCTTAGTGGTAAAATTGCATAAAGTCTGATAAGCTTTTCAGACAGTGCTGAAGAAAAACCTCCCTGCAGCATGCCAACCTGTGTCACTCTGAACGCACCATCCCCACAGAGGCACTGAGATGCTTCTCCTCTTCATCACTTCCGTTCTGGTCTTCGCTGACAAGAGCACCATCTTCCACATGGTTCATACGTCCCTTACGTGGCTTGTGGAAAACTGTAGAATGGGATGTCTTAAGGCTTTCTTTCAGCAAGTGCTTCTTCTTGCCACTCTTCCATAAATGTCAAGTTTGTGGCGTGCGCGGCTGACATTTGTTCTGTCAAACTATTCTCTCACCTGAGTTCCTCCACAGGTAGGCCTACCACAGGCAGGAGGCGAAGCTGACAGGATGCCAGTCCATCACAGGTCACTAATTCCCCCAAAATAGAAAAAGGCAAATTAACTATCCATGAAATGTATTTAATTGTAGCACATGACATCCATAGAAAAAGTTTAGCTTAAGCTAACAGACAAAGTTGGACTGCTCGGGTTCAGTCCTCTCCATCTTTGTGTTTGTTGAAAGAAATAACTCCTTTACTCAGAAGAACTTCTCCCATAGAAGTAAAGAATGGCATAGAGGTTATGTAAAGCCAATGGCAAGTCCCAAAAATTTATTTAATATATCTAACAGTGAAGTTTATTTTTGTCATTGCGGTAGAAACAGAGCAGCGTAGTCCAGCAACTACTCTGTCCTCCCGGCAGAAAAGGCTCATTTTGTTTGCCTGCCTAACATCCCTTCCTCCCTCGAAGGGTATGTACAGTTGGCCGGTACATTCACTGTCTGTAGTACAGCAGCAAGACCGACCGGGTCTCTTTACTTGTGTTTATAGTTGCTTATTTTAGACCACAAATAAGCAACTGCACGTTCAGAAATGAGCCCCCCCCCCAAAAAAAAAGTGACTCACAGAATTTACAAGCGACTTTAGAAAAAAAAAAAAAACAAGCGGACTTGACAACAACATCCAAAAACCATTTCATACGATGACTGTAGCTACCACCTATATATAGAGGACATGGGTACATTGTCACACTTACTATACTCTGAGGCGTCCGTAGTAGCTATCACGGCAAAGTCGTTTTTCAATTCATTTAGCGCACCAATAGATGGTGCGCCAGTGTGAAAATCTTACACATTGGGACTTTAAATTAACCTAACTTGATGGATTTCATTCTGCAGAGCTCCACACGTCCATCTGGGATCGCTCCATTGGAGATGTATTTAGGGGCCTTATGAAAAATCCTTGCATATGATTGGCTAAACCACTTCTCAGCCATCTTTACTGGCGTGCTACAAGCTCTTGCCAAACCCGGTTGGTTCCACTAACAAAAGCCTTCAAAGTCGTTCTCTGGTGTTCTTTTAAAAAATGTATACTGGGTAAATTGGACAACACTGATGAAATAGCAGCATCAATGTTTGCGCTTGCTTCCTTGCGCTTGCCATTGTTGTCTGAATCCAAACAGTCGCTTCTCTTATACGTCACATCTATGAAAATCCCGGCCGGTGATCCTGATTGGCTCGTCCATTTTATGTGATGTTGAAATCCATCAGATGGATGTGTGGAGCTCTGCAGAGCGACATCCATCTGGTGAGAGTCAGGTTAGCTTTAAATAACAATTTAAATGAAAGCATACTGCAAAGGTTTCATGCTCTGTTAGAAGTACCTGTAATCCCTCGGGCTTGCTTTATTGCTGCTTTAATTTAAAAAAAGTGGGTTTTATTTGTTCAAATAATTATTTTTCCTAGCAACATTCTGACTCTGTTTGACAGCTACATGAAAAAAATACCCTGTGGAGCACCTACAAAAGCAATCCATTATACTATTCTCCATGACCTGCTCCACAAAAACAACCCAGGTGTAGCGGTCAGCCTTGTTTTATCTTACGAGAGACACTCCATGTATATGAGGTGAAGCAGCTAAACGGCCTCAAGGCTCAGACAATTTTACACCAGCTGCAAAGAGAGGAAACATCATGTGTCGGGAGCTGCTAAATGACGCTGTTGGTGTTCATAATCAATTCTGTGGGATTAGTTAAAAGAAGAGGACAAAACAGTAACAAATCAGGGGGCTTCTTCTAAAACAGCGCCATAAAGACGTAGAAGCATATGGATTTTCCACAGTGCTCACTTGTGTGAAGAGTTGTTGGGCTTGCAATATCGACTTTCTCAGAACGGTGGAACCGGGATAGTTAGGGTGCCTTTCCTCACCTCTAATTATGGTGTCATAAACGGGAGAGACCATTAATGAAAACCACTCATGGCTTTAAAACAACAGATAGGATTTGGAGGGCTGGCAGAGGCGTTGGGGCGGCCGCTGGTATCAATCACAGCCAAGTACTCCTGTGTGTTGTAACAAGAACGAGAGGTGGTCAATAAGTCCGCCGAAGAGTCACCAGACTGTAATAGAGACACAGTGGAGGAGGGGAAATGGAGGTGTTTGACTCAAGACTGCCTGTCATTTTTACGAGGTGGTGATTGTGCATCATCCAGCAGAAAAGAGCACTCTGCCATGTGCTTGTCTGCGCAAATCAATATCAAAGAATATCACTTTATGTCATCAGTGTCTAACAACACCATGGTTCAATAGCAAAAAAAAAAAAAAAAAGAAAAGCTTCAATAAAATCTGCTTTTGATCTCCCTCTGGCACACAGAGTGCTAACATTAATCCTTTTATCACGCTTTAAAATATTTTTTTACAAACAGCATGTGAATGAGAAGATTTGCACAGAAATGGCGCAATGGTCTTGTGACAGGCATTTATTGCGACCGGAGGGGTTTTGTGTTTTAAATCCTGGATGTGCATTTCTTGTGCAGGTCTGGTGCGTGTAGGTAAATTGCGACCCTTTGTTTTCTGATTCTCCGGCTTTTTCTCTGCAGCCCAGCTACGTGCGCGTAAGCATGATTGGTGACTCTAAATCGATAATTGGGTGCAAAAGTGCTCTGCATGCATCTGATTTTTGTCAAATGAATAGACAACAATTTAAGTTTGAAGCAAACAAAAGTGCACACAAACGAGGGGCAGTGAAATACTAAGAGTCTACAACCTGAGTGGGTAACACCGATGCGTGTTACTGCAGCAATATAATGGTTGAAGTGGCATGAATCATCAACTCATATAAAGTGGTGCAGAAGTAATACTGTAAAGTGATGCTTTTTGAATATTATAAGCATAATATTTACTTTTCATTGCATCAGCTTTAGAGATTTGTCATTGAAAACCTGTTAGGCCTCCTAGCTGGTGCCTTTGCTGCTCTGTAAAAGTGAGAGGCAACCTACTGCAGTCACAGGGTGCCGCCATTTTTACAGTCAATGCCGGAACTTCACACCAGACGTTTTGGACATTTTTTCTTCATTGCATAGTAAGAAACCTAAACTTAAGGTCAGTGGATTCAATACCTAAATCTCATTTAATATTTGCGGTTTATGCCCTCCCTTGAGGTCTATCCTTAACCCTAAGGTCAATGGATTTAATACAACTTCATTAATTTCCTGTTGGGACCGAATTTCTGTGGTTTTGTTCCGGTGTGTACCTCCAGTATTGATTGTAAAAATGACGGTGGCCTGTCACTGCACTATGGTAGTCTTGGTAAAAGTAGCTTTGCACTCATAGGACAGTTCCATGTAAGAAGGAAAGAAAATAGAATAGAATACAATAGAATAAAAATGTCTTCATTGTCCTACAATGGGAAATTTTGGGCGTGTCAGTAGACAGGATACACCAGAGTTACGCAATAAATGAGGTAAAATAAATAGGAAAGCTACATTAAAGTCAAGTTCTAAAGCAGAAGAGATTGAACGCATCAGAAAGGGGAAGAGAATGTTGCGCAATTATCAAATGACAATACGGGATATTCAGGTGAAATGCATACAAATGTATAGATTTTTAACATTTCCAACAAAATATATGCAAGGATTTGTGAGAAAAGTAGGATTTTTCTAAAGGAACATTGAGGTATTAAAGCAGCCTCTTACCTTTTGAAACTTTGAATACGTTTATGTGGTTCTCTACAGAAAGCAAACAACATTACTTGATATTCCAAGAAAATCCAAATGTTATCTTGATATAAAAGGATTTGTTTCGAAGTAGAAGAAATTTTTCCATTGTCATGATAAAACATTAGCCTGGGGAAAAACTGCTGCTGAGCAAGACTTAAGTGCCATTTGTTTAGGACAATATGACTATTCATCATTTCTTGGTCTGCTCTCTTCTTTTAACATAACTATTATAAAGCAAAAGATCTTGGATCGTATTGTTCAGTGATGGACCAGGGACCTGTCCAGGTGGTTGACACCAATTTTCCCTGCAATAATAATACGGGAAAGAAAACAGACCCTACATGTGCCTTGAGATCTTCTGCAAATGGAAATCACAATATGTAAAGTGATGTTTGAGACTTTGAACGTTTGTTATGGTCCAATATATTAGACGGTGAAAAGTTTCCCAAATAAGTGAAAACTTTACTGGAGCAATACTCCATCAGCGCCTTTGTTGTTTTTATTCACGTTTGCACTGCCCTCCTACCGATTGTGTGGCATGTAGTACGTCAACATGCATCCACAACAATACGACGGGCCGCAGTAAAGCCAATTTGATTTTCCACAGTGAGAGGCAATAAAATGTAATTACAACATGTTTTACCATTAACTTCAAGACAGAGGCACAATATGGCCAAAGCAATTTCATGCTGCCTGTAAAAAAACAGGAGCCAACATGAAGGAGAGGCAGAGTCATGGTTGAATGGCAAGAGAGGGGTGTGCATGCCACTGATGGCCCTCAGTGGACTAAAGCACAGAGCTGACCACACACACACAAACACACACAAACACACACATGCACTGTGGACCTAAACCATACAAATCCATCTCAGACACATGTTAGATAAATATTCATATGCAATAAACTGTATCAATAAATCCTCCGAGGAGTGGAAGCTATTCCACAGCAGGTCAATAACCGATTCCGCCGGCAGATAATCATTTTTCTCTCAATGCTGGAGCTTGATATGATGTCGATACGTGCTGTCAGAGTTCATTCTGGCTGGAGCAGCTAAAAAGAGCATCTTTGAAAGGATATGACGCCTTTCTATTCAGCTCCATTGATCGTCGGGTTGCGTCGTGGCGGAGGAGTAGGCCGTCGCGCCTCGTGTTTTATGTTGCGTTTTGTATTAATCTGAAGGGAGGCCACAGGGCGCGTGGAAGGTCTGCGACTCCGTTTGACCGCATCCTCACAGCGGACGCTGGGGAGTCGGGCCTTTTAATTGTCTCGTTGAGACACAAGTAGACGTGATTTGCTGGAGTGGTACTAGGGGAGGGAGGGAGGGGGGGGTCTGAGATTGCAACAGTACTCTGATACGATGAACATATACAATCAGTCAGGATAAAGATCTCACCCTCGGCGCGAATGGGGGGAAGTGAGCAGTGCTCGGGAAAAATCAATACGGAACCGCTCATTTTGGAGGGACATGTGTGTCACAGTCAATAGGAGTTAATAGGCTGGGTTGTTCAGCGAAGACAGGCGGCCTGGGAGAGCAGCCGTGCTCTGACAGCTTAATACATACTGAATGGCAAGCCGACTGCATGTAACAGTCACCGTGGACGTGTGGAGTGTGGAATGGAACCTGATGGGCGCAGGCAAAAGTTAATTATAGAACAGAGCTGAAGGTCTTAGACACAGAACTGCAGAATTACCCGTCCAGTAATCAGAACAGACGGAGGCTGCTGACCCTCAGTATACAGACTGCACACGCTCACCAGTTATTATCAGGAAAGGCTGGGATGTTTACACTGTGGGAACGATTGCAGCGAGCTTCTAATCTGACACACAGGCCTCTAGATTATGGTTACAGATTCTGCCTTTCAGTTATCTAACCCCAAAAAGTGTCAACAAACCTTTATTTAAGCACTGATGCCACCTTATCAAAAGACCACCTTTATAAAGGAATTACTAAATGGTACATAATTGATTAATTAACAGGTGAACACTTTACAAACATTTTATAATCAATGGGTTTATTTTGCTGGTAGTGAGATAACGTTTACTTTTTCTCTATCCAACTGGCTTTTTTGGGTTTAAAACCAAGTGATTTAAAATAACTTTTTATAATCTACCCAGAGTTTACTTTACAGAAACGTGGTTTTAATCAATTCAATTGAATTTTATTTATATAGCGCAAATTCATCAAACATGTCATCTCAAGAGAATTTATGATTCCAATAAATAATGTTTTGTTTTCATCTGGGGTCCGAATCTGTCATTAGAGTCAAGAGATCAGGACAAATTTTTTTTATGAAATTAGAGTTTAATATAAGCTTTTAAAGAAATGTTTTAAAATTAATCAAAAAATGATTTTAAATATTTAAACATTTGAAATAAATAAGTATTTTATAATTCACAAAAATGCAAAACCACCATGTAAAGTAACCTGGTTTAGGTACATGGGTTCACATGAAAGGTATGGAACACAATGTGGTTTTGTTTTCATATATATATATATATATATATATATATATATATATATATATATATATATATATATATATATATATATGTATGTATATATATATTATTATTATTTATTTATTTTTCATAGAAGTACGAAATAGGAACGGAAACATGGATACAAACTGGCAAAGGAATCATTCTCTACAGTTTTACTGTTTATTTAGCCTAGATTACTCCTTCATGTAAACATCTAACTTAGGTTGGGAACTCATCATGGAGCAACTATGAGAAGTCAAGTGACAAATGGGAAAGAAAATCTAGTGGAGGAAAAGCAAATGCAACACTACTGGGGAGAGAAATGTATCACCATTGGCCTTGCACAAATACCAGTATTAACAAAACGTAACGAATGCTTACATTTCTATTTTAACTCTAAACCTGGTTATACAGCTTTGTCCTTTATAAGTTTAATATTATCGTAAAGATGTATTGGAATACTTAAGACTGCAACTTCTTCTTGATTATTATTATCACCAGTTTTATATTCAGCAAATAAGGCAGCTGTTAGACGAGGTCTGATTGTGTTAGTTAAACTCTATCAAATAGCATCTAGTCACAGCATGTCTGAACATTCAAGCCATCTTCATTGTGCATCTTAGTGTTTCCAGTCTATGTTAATTGGTTTGAATGATGGGTCAGGTACCTTGTGGAAAAACAAACCAAAACACTTTTTTTTTCAGTTTTGGTGTTTTGAATTAAATCCATATGCAGAAGGATGGTTATAATGACTTTATTAATTGGGGTCTTCAGGTCACACTGTTCAGTTCCATAAAGAAAGATTGTCCTTTTAATTAGTGCTCATCAAGACCTAATTTTGATGATCATAATCTCTTAATTTTATCCAGCTAATTAATAATTAATTACAATTTTGGTGTACAGCACAGTTTACGTTACCACTTACATTTACTTGACGGTTGACAAGACAGGTACAAGTCGATGATTTTTTTAAAGAGACAAAATTATTTTATTCCATTGCAATAGTAAACAATCCTCAGAGAGAAATAACAGTGGAGTTTGTCCTTTAATTCTTTTAACAAATTCGGTTTCCAGTGTTTGGTGGTGGTTATAAGCAGTACTGAGAAAGAGCAAGGGGAGAAGTAAAAGGGCTCGGCTTCAAATGACATTTCAATAAGTGGAACAGAGCGTTAGCAATCCATTCCCAACTTTTCTGAAACAATTATTGAGATGGTACCTCCGGGCGATGTGTGTTCCCGGTCCCCGGAGTGCTGCCGGCTGAAACAGTAATTGACTAAATTGTGGAACACATCGAGGCCATTTACAAATTTGCCAAAAATGAATCGTTTAAAACGAAATGAGGGTGACTCTCAAATTAGCAAGGAGTATGATTGAGATGTGGCTCTGGGAATTAGGAAGCGTGATTTAGAGCTCTGCAGAAAGGAGCATCTGTGGCTGGTCCAGTGTTACTCAAACCCTGCCCCTGACTCGTATTTAAATATCAGTGTGGTTCAGCAGATTATATTTTATGTTCAACAGATAGATACATGGATGTCCAAATATGTGCCTGAGCACACGATAAAGCATAGAACAAACCATAAAAAAAACAGAAAGCTTTAACACTGAGCCACACAGCTGTAAAGGAACGTAACATTTATCCATGCAGCACACTAGCGGAGAGAAGGACTTCAGACTAGAGGCCATAAAACACTTTCTTAGCTCCAAATAACATTTCTTCTGAAAGCGGCGTGATAAATCATACAACACAGAGCTCATTGGTTTAAACATATAGTGCTGCAAGGTGTTTGAGAATGTGATCTTAGCTACATTTTACAAGGTGGACTCATTTCTGGAAAACAGCGGCGAATTACTGGGACGGTTTAAGGCCTGACAGTGGTGATTGATTGTTGCACAGACACTGCGTTGATTGTTGCCTGTTGTGCCGTTCCTGTGGCTCCCAGCAGCCACTGCTTTTCGTCTCACCTGGGCTAAACTCCTCCAACCAGTGATGAGTAATTACTAAGTTCATTAGCTGCGCCAGTGGCCTGGAGATTTGTTGAAACAAAAATTTGTCAGCAACTCCCGCCACTGCTTTCAAACCTCCTAACATACTGCATTTTGGCATTCAAATAAGCCTTTGTTATCTATTGCGTTCTATATCCTTCATGTGAAACGGGCAAAAGTAAAAACAAAACACAGCATTAAACAATAAAAGGTGTAATTTCACAGAATTAAAGTTTGCAACTACAACACCCCAAAGGGTCAATAAAGTTATTGCATCCCGTCTTGCTGTATCTCACAACATTGTATCATATTCTCTCACATCATGTTTGCTATGATGCATTGCATGGTGTGTTCTTGTATCGCACTGCATTGCTTTCCAGGAACAACTGCCAACAAGGATTTGACCGTAAAGTTTTACATGGTGTGGAGGAAGTTTGTCCCACTTTTCTCTGCAAAATTGTTCTAAATCCACCCCACGGAAGGATTTTCAAGCATTGTTGGACTGTTAAAGGCCATGCTACAGCATGACTTTAAAGACTTTTTTTTTTTTTTACAATTCAGAGAAGGACTTGCTGGTGTGCTTTGGATTATTGTCCTGCTATTTAACCGAAGTGGGTTTGAGTTTAAGGACACAGTGTGATGGGAAGACTTTCTTCTTCAGCATGATTTGCTACGGAGCAGAATTCATGGTTCCATTTTGGCATGTGGTCCAGGACCGGAGGCAGCAAAGCAGCCTGAGACCATAACACTAAAATATGATATGATTCCTGTTCTAAAATAGTGTCAGTTTCAGATAGGACTGAAATGCATCTTTTAAACAATTCCTCTTTTGTCTCATCAATCCATGAAATATTTTCCCAAAAGTCTTTTTGAGGAATGTGAGTTGGGTCATTGTGTTCTCTTGGGTCAGCAGCCATTTTCACCATGAAAGCCATTGTTGCCCAGTCTCTTTCTTATTGCTCAGTCAGGAACACAGACCTTCACCGATGCCACCAATCCCCCAAGGGCGATTGCTTTTTCACGTACGGGCAGGTTGGTTTGGACACCGTCGTTAGAAAACAGCATTTTGTATATGCTCTGGCTTTGTTTCATGTTAAAGTTTGTTTAATGACCTGAAACATTCAAGTATCACAAAAGATACTTTAATTCATCCTCTGGATTTCACATGTTGCCATCCCAATAAGGTTTTTGTATGAGTCTTCTCAAATATACAAGATGCTTTTGAGTTGTTTCACATTTTGTGTTTTATACATAATTCTATATGCTTTTGTGTCATAGTTTTGATGTCTTCAATATGTATCGGCAATGCAGAAAGTCATAAAAGTAAGGAAAAACCATTGGATGACAAAGGTGAGTCCAAACGTTTGACTGGTAGTGTATGTTAACAACCACACACACAGAAAGCATAATCATAAGCTGATCTTAAGACCTGACGCGTTAGCAAATTTTATATACAGTATATGTCACGGAAGTTTATTTATTTAAAGGGGAAAAGATGTGCATGAGCTAATCTTGTTTATCGCTAAAAATCTTTCTTTAAGGAGACATTTCCTCTATTGTGTGAATGTAAAGAGCCACAAACAATTTTTGTACAATGTCCAAGTAATTTTTTCTTTAATAGGAAAATTGTTACTTATTGATCTGCACTTTGTAAAGCCTCCCAGCGATGCTCCAATCACCACAGCTGTCAAAAGCATGAAATACACCTCGATCCTTTGCGATTTGATGGGACACTAGTTCCCATTACTGGCACATTTCCAATGTTAATTACCTTCAACATCCCATCTTCTCTCTCTCTAAAGAGTCTTGCACAGGCCAGTGGCATCCCACCAGAGGACAGTGGGGGGTAAGAGTGATAGGGTGAGTGTGGAGATATTGTGCTTTGCCTTTCTAGAGCTCGTGGTGAATATGTGCATCGCTGAGTCTGGCCATTAGGGCAGCAGGATGTGCTTCTTTTTTTTTCCAGACCATTTCATGTGGTCAAAATAGCATAAAAACACCCATTTTGGTTCAATAGCAAAGACTTCAACTGAATAATCACGAGGGTGAAACTGTAACTATTACAGACGCACCTCTGGGATAACCATATATAACTGGGGTGTCAAAAACAGTGTCGGGTTTCTGGAGGGCAAAGTGTTTGAAGTGTATGCTGTTGGCTTATGCTACAACATCTGCTTTTAATTACTCAATTAGCGCCATCATTTAGTCTCCTTGACATTCATCCAAATGGCAAATCATAGCCGGAAGTTGTTCTGTTTAAACAGAGCGTTAAGAGGAGTCATGAAAAATGCATACTCGATAATGTATATGGATACTTAACTAATTGAACCAATTAAATGGAGGAAACTGGTTTGAGTAAGAACAGCGCGAACAGAGCCCTCGGGGAAGAAGCTTTGACACCTCTGATGTACAGCCTTCCCTCTCCCTACACACAGACACGGGCCTGAGGTCATTATTCAGCAGACAAAAGGTTCTTGACTCCAGTCATACTAGCAACAATGAGCCAAGAAATTAAAAGGCATGCAGATTGAAGGTTGCTGAAAGCATTAGGGGAGTCTAACCATGCAAAAAAGAAAAAGAAAAATCCAGGTCTTTCAACGAGCTTGAGTATTTTCTTTTTCAAACGTGTTTTAAGAAGCCATTACACCAATTTTTTTGTCTTTTATTCATTCTTGCTCCAATCTCTAACACCAATGTGAGAGCTCTATATTTCATGCTAAAAGCCTGCGTGTTTTGCTGTATGAATAACTACCCTTGCTGCCGTTTGAATGCAGTGTTGTGAAAAAGTATTTGTCTGCTTACAAATATCTTGTTTTCGCTTTTTGAGTAACACTTAAATGTTTCAGACTTTTGAACTTTCTTTCTTAAATAAAAAAAAACTCACCCTATTTAAATACAGTGCAGTTTTTAAAAGATGATTTCATTTACTAAAGGGAAATAAAATCTATCCAAACCAACTGGCTCATTGGGAAAAAAGTTATCGCCCTACTTGTGAAATTGCAAATAAAGTGTAATTAACCACATGTTTTGGACAACTGAGTCCAATTCCATCAACCGCACCTGGCCTGATTACTCTCCTGTATGAAGAAATTGTTTAAACTGAACCTTTCTGACGATAAAAATAATTAATTTCAAAAAGCAACACATCATGCTTCAATCTATAGAAAGCCATTGACAATTATCAGCCGGAAATGGGTGAAAAATCCTTTTCAGTTAGAGGCATTATCTGCAAAAAAAAAAGGAAACAACAACGGTTTTAAGTGGCTCGCTTACTAAAATCACTCGAAGAGACATCAACAATTCATCTTTGGCGTAAAACTAACACAGAATTTCAGAAAAAGAGAGTCACACTGACAATCAAACATGCCAGAGGTAGTTTGAAGGTCTGGGGTTTTGCTTTGGGCTTAAATTCCTCCAAAATGTTGTAAAAGACTCATTACAAGTCAACACAAGTGATGTATTGCCAGTTATTGCTGCAAACAGCAACCAGCAGTCTAAAACCACTTATCATGTCTATTGGGACAATTACGTTTTCACTGTATTTTTTACTTAATCAGTAAAATCAGTATGATGTATCTGCTTTTAGTAATGACCAAGGTTATCACTGACATCAACATTACAGACACGTTTGAGAGTGCAAAAAAAAAAAATAAATCATACCTGAATTTTTGTCCCAGCACAGACATACCAACACATCAGGCCTGAGGTTAAATGCATATAAGCTCAGTTTAAGCTTACCTCCACCCAAAGTTAAACCAATGCAATCCCCCCCAACTCAAAAAAAAAAAGAAAAAAAAAAAAAGAAGAATGATTGTACCCCTGCGGTGGTGATTTCCTGCATGCTATGGATGCATAAATAAACATAGGCATAAATACACAGAGGACACTGACTGGGACTAGCTGGCCAAGTGGGGCAGCTGTTATTAAAAGGGCTATTTATCACTGTCACCCCTCTCTGGTTCCCATCCTTCTCTGCCCTCCAGCGATGTCACTGGGCTTCCCGGGAACAATGTGGCTCATCCGACCAAACCTAACCCTCCATATCCCCTCATATCTATAAAATGCTCTCTGTAAACATGTGCAACTTTAACCACTTCGCTGAGTATGGTGTGCAGCAGAACACTATTTGCTTTCTGATCTGATGGCTTGTCTGGAAAGAAGAAGAAGAAGAAAAAGAAAACTAACAAAAATAAGTAACTTGCTTCATTCGATTTCTTACAAACATCTACGGCACAGCAACGCTGCGCACACCGTTCATTTTCTGCTCTGTTACTTTATTGATCTTAGCCACAATTATCCACTTTTCTGAAGCACTGCATTAAGTGAATTCCCCCTTTGTTGGACAATAAGCACAGAAGGTTGGCTAAGTCAAGCTATTCCTCAGCCTGGGGACATTCTATTTCTCCTGCACCCTCATCCTCATTAGCAAGACCTGATAATAAAACACACACACATCTCAATTAGTCCATCCAGAGTGGATAAGGAAGGCAAAAAAAAAAAAAAAGGCTTCAAACTTTCAAAGAATATCTTTATTGCGCGTCCAAAAGTGAAGCGAAAGATCTCAAACGGCATCGCAGAGCTAAAAACAGCTATTCAGTGGGAGATCTTGAGTAAAGCAAAACCCCAAATTCAAACTGCCCAGTTAAGAATACGCACACAGTTTAAAGTTACGGCAAGATACCTAACAATAAAGTCCTGAAACACAATGAAAATACCCATAAAACACACTCAAAGAAACTTGCATTAGAAAAAAAAGCATAATCAGACTTTATCAGGAAAAAAAAAAAAAAACATTTAAATTCTTGTCCACTAACAGGCTGTTAATCCGAAATTCCTAAAATAAAAACACGTTTTAGGGAGCGTAAGATAAGACAAGATAAGACAGTAAGCACTTCACTTGTCCCTGTATGGATTATACAGCAAAAGCACAAATGCCAATCACAGCACAACTAGATCAACCAAGAACACGCATTTAAATTAGAGCACTGTAGCACGCAAATTAATAAAATTCTAGATATTTCATGATTCTTCTTTGACATATAACTTCAAAATAATAAGAGCGACATAAGTCATGATTCCCTTTAATAGGATCAATCATGTGCCCAATTCCTTTTAAAGTGTGCCTTTTTTTTGTTGCCTTAATACCATGCATCACCCTACTTTCTTAACACACAACTCTACTCGCACTAGTGGTCTACAGATCCCATAAACCTCTCACATGCAGCAATCCACTCACGATTAATGAAGTGCTTACTTAACCAATTTAAACCCTTAATTCCTATTAATTCAACATAATAGCCACCATCTCAAACAGAATTAGCAGCACTCTAGCAGGAAGCCTGCAAATCTCTGAGGGCCAGAAAGAGTCAAGCCAGCAAAATCCACATTCTTTGATAAATATGTAACAGTATGTATATCACTGTGAAAATGCATAACCCTCGTGTAAGACCCCTATCAAGTCTGCTTTACACCTGTATTACATTTCTCCCTCAATCAGCAGCTTTTCTGAGGCGCCGGCCTCCCACGAGGAGTAGAAACCATTACAAGGCAGCGCAGCTCATTTGCAGAAAGATTGGAGATCACGCCGCATCAGAAAAAGCATGTGAGACATTTCTCAGGGCAAAATTGATTTATTCCATTTCTAGGTTTGCATGCAGCATCAGTATCAGTGTATTTAATGTAAATCCCCAATCTGGAGCTGATTTGCTGTGTGGGCTGCTGCTTACTGTGCAAGTGAGAAACACGGCGGCGATCGAACGGCACAAAAGGTTGGCTGTTAAATGCAAAATGAGGGTATATGCAGCATTTCCTTACACATTAATGTCAACATTGTAAAAGTAATGTAAAAAAAATGCCACATAAAAGGTACTTAAATACAGAATAAAATGATTGATAAATAAATACACAAGTGATCTAAAATGATTGATGTAAAAAAAAAGGATACATTTTGAAACTAAAAACAATAAATGTGTTTTTGAAAAGTACATGGCAAAAAATATTGTTAGATTAAAAAAAAAATGAAACAAATACAGAATAACCAAAACAACATTCTTTTCCTACAAAAAACATTGTCTGAAAATGTTATTTTTGCCACAACAAGTGCATTGGTTTTGCTTTAATAGCTAAACTCTTCCAGGTTTTAGGCATCACACTGGATACTCCCATGTAAACTGTACAAGGAAAGCTTTGCTATTTTTCATGAAGAGTTCCACCTAAGGTCGTATATATATAATATGAACCTTTATTTATCCAGATAAAACCCTCATTGAGACTTAAAATATCTTGTCCAAGATGTATCAAGCAAGACAGCGCCACATTTTACAAGCATCAACAATCAGATTCATACAGTGACAGTCGTATGATTTTAGAAGTCTGGAGTTATCAAATCAAATAAGAAAAACACGACTGACTCAAAAGCAGTTATCACAGTTCTCTTCTTTGCCGTCTTTCAGTCGTGCTTTTAGTTCACCAAGTGTCAGTACTAGGCCTGTCAGTTTGGACTCTGGCTGAAAATCCTTCCAGCCTGAGTGGAGGAGCGCATATTTAAAAGCTCTCCTACCCATTTCAGTTCTGACTTTGGGAACAAAGCCTGGAAGCACAGTCCATGTCGGGTGTGCGGCCTGGTCATAAAAGCAGTCGGGTAAGGGGGACGTGGTCCCAGTATACATTTATGCACAAAAAGGAGCATGTGTGTCTGTCTGTGAACAGAAAGGGGAAGAAAGACTAGCAGCTGCATAGAGTAAAATGATACGCTGTGCTCTTTATTGAGATTACGCTAACATTAATGCATAAAGAACATGCCACCATGTTCCAGAGGAAGAAGGAATGTTACTGAGATTAAGTAATCTCAGGCTTGTTGAGAGAAACATGCCTAGATAAAAGCTTGCTAATGAGCTCCTTGAAGGAAGGTTTATCATATAGTCACATCGAGGTACATATAAGAATTGACCATCTCAATTCCTGCCCCCGCAGTTTTAATTGTAGGAACAATGAATGGTAACGATTTACCTCGTGAAAACAGCATGAGCTTAGTTTTTCCTTTTTTTAAAACTACTTTCAGCAGTCAGAAGCAACTAAACCTGATAAGAAGCAGATTGACGAGATTCAAAAGTTTGCACAAAAGAATTGGAAGAACAGTAAACGATAGCATCGTCTGCGTAAAAATGGTACATGGCTTGTGACAAGTCCTGACAGACGTCAAATAACATAAATAATGAATAAATGTGGCCCAAGAATTGAGCCCAGGGGAACTCCATTATACAGAGATAAGAGGAGCATGGTCCTGTTATTTGTATAAAATGCGTTCGTTCTTTCAGACAGATCATTTTGAACCAGCCAGCAGACTGGCTAGATAAACCTATTTGCGAAAGCCTTGTTAAAAGGATATTGTGATCTACAGTGTCAAATGCTTTGACAGATTGATAAAAAGAGCAGCAGAGTATTTGCCATCATCTAAGGACTCAATGATATCATTTACCACTTTGACAGCAGCTGTAGTCGTACTGTGCTGCTCCTAAAGCCAGACTGATGATGTGAAAAAGGATGATTCAGATTTAAGATTTCTAAAACTCTGTGAGTTTTTTCATGGGAGAACGTTTTGCTTTTTTTAACAAGACAACATCAAGCATTGCAAACTTTTGACAGAAGTATTTGCTTATTTCAAAAACACCATGTTACTTTACATGGGGGGGGGGGGGGCTTTGTTTTTTGTTTTTTTATCAAAAGAGTGCCGTCTAAGGCAGCTTTTACAAGGAAGGTTTTACTTATTTCAACAAGCCATCCCACCATGCAAACCTTACAAGAAAAGTGTTTGCTGCAAAAATCAGAGGTGTCAAAAGTATTCACATCTATTACTCATGTAGAAGTATAGGTACTAGGGTTTAAAAATACTTCTGTTGAAGAATCAATACAAACTTTTTTATTCAAGTAAAAGTATAAAGGTACTGGATATAAAACTACTTAAGCTGTTTCACCCACATATATGTCCACTGAAAACAAACCGTTTAGTACAATGCAAATATATGAAAGGTCCACATAGGTGCAATACTGAGCATCAGCATGGGTTTCATGGAGCAGAAAATCTGATGTCTGGTTGCTTATAAGTATTGATGCAAAGAGTCAAACTTCAGAGCCATATTATCAATAACCTTTTATTTATAATTATTGGAATGTAAATGTACATCCAAGCATAGCTACAGAAATTGATGAGGGTAACAGATGTAAAATAATAAATCTGAACATGAAAATAACAATTACCCTTGTATGGTTCTGTATACAGTAGACATTGTTGCCTAAATGAATGATTAATCCTAGCAGTTAATCAAAAAAAGGGAAAATAATAAATAATCCTAAAAATGCAGTGATCTCCTTCTTCGTTTTATTCTTCTTGTGTTTTTATTGGGTGGTGTGGCTAACGACCTGGTGCAGTACTGCCTCCAACCACAATCAAAATCACTTTGTTCGGGTAACGCCCTTTATTTCAATATTTTTTATTTTTTTTTATTGACAAGCCAGAATGAAAACAAGCTGAAAAGTAGTGAGACTATATTCCAAATGCAAGGGGTAGAAAGTACAGATAATCGCATGAAAATGTAAGGAGTAGAATTAAAAAGTAGGCTAAAAAATAATTACTCCACTAAAGTATAAATAACCAACATTTCTACTTAAAGAATTTAACAAAGCATTTTTTTAGTTACTTGGCACCTCTGGCAAAAAGGAAACTATAAGTAAGTACAATTTTCTCAAAATGAGTGTATTTGTCTTTGGTTTGAGCTGGTGAACAAGATTATCTGCCAATGGAATAAGATTTGTGGACTTAAAATAGGAACAACTCCTCTCCATCATCTTATTTCAAGTGCAGTATATCTAATTATCTTATTTTAAGGGTCAAAGCACTCATTCCATTGGCAGATAATCTTATTTACCTGGACAAATACACTAAATTGAAGAAAAACATTACTTATTTTTAGTTATGTTTTTGCAGCGTATTTCAATAAGACAATGTCACACCAACTATATAACAGCAAATAGATTCACTGAACTGGTTTGCTCAAGATCAATTTCTTGCTTCAAACATCAGAAGGAATTTGAATGAAACAAAAGTAAAAACAAGTGCACATTGGTTTGAATGTTTAATTTGCCCTTTTTTCATTGTTTTCATCTGAATGTAGAGATTAAATGTTGCGTATATCAAAACACTTTGTATTTATTCACACGTTGACCAACTTTGTTGGGAATAAGTTGTGTATAATAAATCTCTGCTTTCAGATAAGTCATAAAAAAAATATAGGCAGTGTCTCAGCTTACAGTATATACAGAAAACCACACAGGACCTTCTTTTTATTATCTGCTATCCCACTTGTGTACGAGCCACAAAGACATTATGCTCTTCTTTGGTTGAGATAAAACACATAAACAAATAAATAAATATTTCAGAATATCTCAATTTTCACTCAAAAAAACAAAAACAAAACAGATCAAGCGCAGCCTGTGGCTAGGGGAGCCTGACTGCATGCTGGTGGGGGGTAAAAGACAGCCTTCGGGGGTGTGGAGGGCGCCTGTTTTTTAATGAGCTGAAACTTTAAATACTGCATAATATATAATAAAAATGGATAGCACATTTCACTCTCCTGAAAAAAAAAAGTGGAGAAAAACTATTAAAATCCATTTCTCCCTTAATGTCAACAGAGTAAACATTAAGTATGAACGACGTGAACGTGGCGCGGCAACATCACCCAGAAAGAAAAGCAAAATAAATAAATAAAATAATCAACTCGAACTGAAAAAAGGAGGATGCAAATGACGATAAGTGCGCACGCTTAGGGCCATTGACTTAACCCAGTACATGTAAAGACAATGACACATTAAACTACAACGGGAACTTTAATAGCATAATTAGTTTAAAAGTTATGGCGCCATTTCTTGATTCGTTTTTATGGGCTGCAGCTGGACGTGCTTTTGAACCAAAAAAAACACTCAACTGCAAAGTATCTCAGACAACTACGGACAAAACCTTTGGCACACGATGCCGTTTATTTTTGATATTTCTCCCTCCGTCCATATAAAAACACAATATAAAGCACGGCTACAGAACAAAAAAAAAAAGAATTAGATTGCCATTTGACATCCCTACGGTGAATAAATACACTGTAATAGACTGTTAACTGTGATCTGCTTGGCATTAGAAAAAAAGAAAAGGCTGCGTTTAAAATGCCAGAGACAGGAGGTCAGCATGTATTCACTCATCAAGTGTTCCTATAGTACTGCCACTGCAGAGCTGATCGAATTGGCATGCATGCATCCAAGGGCTTCTCCTGATGAAAAATAATGAGTATTTTTGCCTCAGCTGTCACAGTACGGATAAAAAAGAAAAATACGTCGTTTCACAGTAAATGTTGTTCCACTGCTGGCTGAGACACGGACACGTAATTCCAGTGCTGTCCTTAAAGTGATCTGAGTGATGGCTCAGGTATCCCCGCTGCTCGCCGGGTAAGCTCGGAGACGACGCCGGTGGCCGATTTCCACGGCCTCACATAATGATAACCTCTCCAGCATTAGCTGCAGGGGTTGTTCGCGCAATAATTGTTTCTGCCAAGCTATATATCTGTATGACAGGGAAAACGCTGGTGTGCTAAATAATTCATTCGCAGAGTGGCTCCATCAACTATTTCAAGGAGATTAAAGCAAATTTTTTTTTAGGCCAAAGAAACCGAAGAACGCCGCAGCTAATTAGAAAATAATTACAATTCGCTAAAAGTTGATTAGTAATTTCGCCGCTCGACATTAACAATTTGCATTAACTCTCCCCGGCCTGAGCACTTGTTTTGCTTTACTTACCTAAACTCTAAATAGTACAAGTATTTAAAGATTTCACCTTGACAAAACTTATTACCAGCACCAGCTCGCAATTAAACGTGCCAAACCGGCATTAATTGGTTGCTCATTACCAGTTTAGATGTGTGCTGGGTAATTTAGACACCTCAATATGGGACCAGACTATTAAAAAGCATCAATCTCGCCTTAAGTGCGAGCCGCGTTTTGTTAAGTTACAGAAAAGTCCATTTGCAGTTCAGATAACCAATACCCGCCGTGGTGGTGACTAAGGTTTAATATGTAATGCTAAGCCTCTGTCTGAACTGGAGGGGAGGCCTCCCCCGCAGTTTAGAGTGACTCAAAGGTGAAGCCCTGAAAACAAATACGCCGCACTCACATGCGCCGCAGTTTGGATTTCACGTCATCCCGTAAACAGCGGCACACAAAAGCCGCAAGACGGATGCGGCCCCTGCGCAGTCGCGCTGGGGCTGCGAGTTTGGTATCAATGCAGCTCTTTGGGTCAAAGGGTCAATGAGTAATTAAGACATGGTTGCCTGAGCATTCCCCATGCACACTTTCAGTCCTGATGAAAGGCTGCCAATGAAAGGAGGAGGATTTAGGTGCAGCCTGATCCCCGGGATCAGATTTCTGTAAGTGTGTCTAAATGTTCCTTGTTCAGAGCAATTAGTTTGATTAAAGTGATAGTGTGGTGTCCTCGCGCCGTTGAAGAGGATTCTGTACATTCATATTGCACAAGATTCAAACGATCTGTATACAACCAAGGTTACGTTATAATCTTCAAAGCATTTAAGACCGTCCCTTTTCCTTGAAGTGTATTCGAGCTTGAATGAATGTCAGTTTGCACATGTAGTCCCTCAGTTAAACACAATGTTTTTCTAATGGAACTACTTGCTTGTTATTGGAGGCGGCAGTGGTATTATTTTGGTAAAAATGATTTTCATCCATGATAAGCAACTTAAACAAAACAGGTCACTCTGGAACGGCATGGATGGCCTGACATGTCGCGGCCTTTCGTGTGCGCAGAGAGGTCAAAAGGTGCATTGATTTCCATGTACGACAAGAAATTATTCGTTCATTTTCATTGCGTTATAAATGGAGAGGCCAGGGCCTGGAAAATTGAGGTCGCCGATAAACGCTGGGAACAGGAGACGCTGGGGGGAGAAATCAATACGGCAGTTAGTCAGCCCGCCTCTCGGAGGGCGCAGGAGTCTGAAGCGGAGCTAAGCCTGCGCTGTCAGCAAAGCACATTACCAGAAATCAAAGGCCAGCCAAGGCCCGAAGGAAGGGATGTACACGTCTCCCAACAAAGCACGCATCTTGGTAATTAAAACTCATTTTATCAGAGCTGTCTTGTAACTGATTTTTCTCGAACATTATTGACTATCTGTTGCGTGGAGGAGGATCCCCGATTCAACATGGTACAAATATTCTGGGGTTATGGAGATTCTTGTTTCCTCAGCTAAAATTAAACAAAAGACACCACAGAATTAACAAAAAAATGCACATTAAGAATATGATTAGGCAATAAAAGGACCATTTTCTGCCCCGTTTACGTGTTTTATCAAGTCTTTATTAAGAAAGCAACAGATCTCTTTATGCAAAAAAAAAACAGAAAACCACTGACTTCAAACCATGTCTGTGTTAATCTGTATACTTAATGTTACCGATCCAGTTAGCATGCTTTTAAAAAATAAACATTACTCAAAAAAATAACTAAAATCAGTTTTACTGGGAACTTAGCTTTCCATTAAACACCAAAACAGGTGTGCTTATAACATGCCTTGCTAAAATATTCACACCCACACATTTTGCCAGGTGACAAACTCACTTTTTGGGTAGATTCTTATTGATAGACCAACATAAACTAGAGTAGAAGTGTGAAGTGGAATGAAATGGTTTTCTAAATGTTTTTTGCAAAAATAAATCTGAAAAGTGTGGTGTGCTTATGTATTCAGTTCTACTTTGTAGAGCCGTCTTTCACTGGAGCAACATCTGCAAACGGAAACTTTAAAGTCTTGCCTCGGGTTCTCCAGTGGATTTGTGTCCGGGCTTGTCCATCCCACCGCATGAATATGCTTTGATCTACGCCATTCTAATGTAGCTCTGGCTGCATGTTCACAAATGTTTTCCTGTCAAAACCTGAATCCTAGCTTTAGTCTCAAGTCATTTCCAGCCTCCAACAGCTCTTCTTCTGTGACTCCCCTGTATTTAATTATGTTCATCCTCCCATCAATTTTGACCAGCTTTCCTGTCCCTGCTAGAGACGACCATCATCACAGCATGATGCGGTCACCACCATGCTTCACGACAGGATATGTTCATTCTTCCTCCCCACACAGATTAGCATGTAGGCATAAACGTTTACTTCTGGTCTAATGTACAACCAGAGCACCCCCATCTACACGATTGCTATGCCTCCTGCGACTTGTGGCAAATGTTATACTTTTTGTCCTTTCAATACCGGCTTCCCTCTTGCCACTTTTCTATAAAGGCCAGATTTGGGTTGTATAATATTAATTAATATAATAATTTACCATAAGATAACCTGTGCAGTCAGACAAGATTACCAGTGGCATACAGTAGATGGTGCGTACAGGAGAACAGTATCAGGAGGAGTAACTCCGGCAGCTTGGTAGACTTCAGTGTCTTTAAAACATGC
The DNA here is from genome assembly GCF_011125445.2 of Fundulus heteroclitus. Lineage (NCBI taxonomy): Eukaryota > Metazoa > Chordata > Actinopteri > Cyprinodontiformes > Fundulidae > Fundulus > Fundulus heteroclitus. The sequence goes on from NC_046362.1 coordinate 15,734,954, forward strand.
TGAAGCAGTCCTCTGTTTCAGTACTGCGCACCTTCTTCTTCTTTGTAGGCAAAATAGACGGTGACAGGACCAACGCTCGTCTGTACCGTTTCTGCAGCTCCTATCACCATCCAGCAGCCAATGCCATAGGCCAAACAAGGGATACCTGCAATGGGACACATCTGTTATTTTCATTCTGTGAAGTTCCTATCTGAAATGCAATTGTTTACGACAGAGTTACTGAAAAATTCCCATTTCAACAATCCATACTGACATTTCAGCTTTTTTTTTTTTTTTTGCTGTAGTATTTTACAACTATCTGGACTTTTAAAAACAACACATTTGGCATATTGGGTTTCTGTGATCTGTATGTCTCATAATCTTATAAAAAAAACCCAGCTGTGAGTGGTTTCCTATCCAGCACTGTGGATAAATGGTGTTTTACTCCTTTTTTTGGCAACCGGACCAATTATGATCACGTCTGTTCCAAAACCCTCTAGTCCGGATTTGACAAATCTGGAGTGGCTAATCACACAGTATATACAGACTGATTAAAGTATAGTTTGCGATCTTTTAGAATTGAATTTTGTTAGTAGAACTTTAAAATCAACACCGGCAATGCTTTGTTGGGCAGCTAAACCGGGCCTGTTTTTGGATCGACAGAAACAAGTTCAAAAGCCGTGATCAGAGAGGGTCTTGGTGCAAAAAGCATTGAAACGGCCTTCTTTTGATTGTTTTCATGAGGTTGAACTTATCTGTGTTTTTTCACTAACTCAAAACCAGCAGCAGGTTTGACAAAAACTTTAGTTGTGGCGAATCACAGAGAAGACAATTTTAATATATTATTGACACAAAAAATAACTTTACTGCTGAAATTGTTTGTAATTTTTACTAGATACTCAAATAAGGAAAAAAAAATTCCACATATTTCCACTTTTAAAACAAAACTACATCAAATGTAGTTTTGAGACTTTGACAGACATATAGGAACCCTGTTTCATTTATAGCCAATTCTGAAAATACTGACCCAGATTAATAACTTTCAGCATAGTAAAAAACTTGTCTTCAAAGTCCAGGTTCTGCGGCGGTGCTTTGGTACAATGATATTTCACAAAGGGGAAGCAGCCTGTCCTCAGTATGTGATAATTGGATCCCTGAACCATCCAGTTAAAGTTGGACAGGCCAAACTGGTCGTTGTGGATGGAACCGTAGCGCACACAGAACGAAGTCCAGGGTGGGAGTCTGCGCTGCTGCAGGTGGCAGGTCAACACCTCTGAAGCTGCTGGCCGTGGACCCGTTTTGCCGAATCTGCTCGGAAACAGAGCGATCTGCAGCAAGGTGCTGTGTATCCTCCGCAACAACTCCTTCATGACTTCTGTAATACGAACAAGCACTTGACTTAGCTTTTACAACGCTAAGCTTAGCATCCAATTCACAGAATCTGAATTAACATTTGGTTAAAAGGGTTATTTCACTGCATTTATGGACTTTGGACTTCATTAGAACAGCTCCAGCTGAAAATCTAAAATACCTGGAACGGTCAAACCTCAGATCATTCTGAGCTGATTATGTATTCAACAAAACACATTTGGTGTTTTGGAAAAATCTTTTAATATGTAAAGATTGATTGTGATTGCGTCACTGAGGTCCAGTTTGAAAACTGCAACAATTAGTCCAACTTGCACCATACCGTAGACAACTGTTGCTCAGATTTTGGGCTTCCAGTCAGAAGGGTGTGAGTTCAATTCCAGCTTCAGATTTGTATTGGTGTGTAAGGTGCTTTGAATGGCTGCTATGACTGAAAAAGTGCTATAAAGTTTAGTCCAGTTACTTTTTTTGATCAATTACAGGGGCTATGAGACATAGTTTGTGATTTGTTAACCCTTTACTAATCAAGTAAAAAGGTAATCTGCATTAAAAAGTCTGCCCCCCCCACCCCCCAAAACTGTCTAAATAAATATTTCACAATAATTGTTTTATATAACCTGTCTTTAATGTAGAATAATTTTGTTTAAATATATTTACATGGTATTTTCTTTTTCCTTTAAAATGGACTCATCCTTAGGTGTCAAAGAAGCCAGTAACCCCTTTTACGTTTTCACAAACGAAATAAAAATTTCACAAACTGTGATTTACAAATTGTGTGATGAGTGTAAAATAGTCCAAGCTAAATTGTCATATTTAACATATTTTACATTTCCATCCAGGGTCGTCCAGATCGGCTACATGCAGCAGAAGCAGCTCTTTAATCTCGTTGAACAGACAAGTGACCAACATCAGGAAACAGCTGATGCGAACCGCCACTGCTCACCATGGCAGCTCCTGACTCCTGCAGCTAAGCGGAAGTTAGCAAGCAAGATCGACTCCGGTGGGCAAGATTTGAGAATATTGAGTTTTTAAAATATTTCCACCACAAAGAGCTGCAAGCCCAGAAGCGCAGGTTGAATCATCGCAATTTGCATCCGCTAAGATCCGTGAGAAGCGCCCTTTCCCCCATGTCTTACCGAACTGGAGCTGACTTCTATCTAACCTGGTACTGCGCTCAAACCGGACCGGCAGGAAACAAACAGCGGCGTATGTAGTTCTTCTTCTGAGCGTCGCGTCACCAATGGAGGACGGACTAAACAGTAAGTACAGATTAGTGCAAAATTATTCGTTCAACCAAAACGTTGTTTCTTATAGGAAATAAGACGTGCATCTCTCAAAAGGAAATGGAAACAGAGCATCAAATAAATTATAAATTATTTTTCTCCCTATGTTTTATGCTATTTTAAATATTATTTATACCGCTATCAATAATCATTGGGGCTACTATATATATATATATATATATATATATATATATATATATATATATATATATATATATATATATATATATATATATATATATATATATAGATAGATAGATAGATAGATAGATAGATAGATAGATAGATACATATATGTATATATATATATACAATGAAGCAGGGTAAACAAGAACACGTATGTAATAACAAACCAAATTACTAAAACATCCAAATACTTTATTTAACAAATATTATTTCATTGGAAAATCTATAATATAAATAAAAGACATTTTAGTTTCAGGATTCCAATGTATAATATTAAACCCTAAGGTGTATAGTTTACAGACCCCACTCCTCAATCAATAGATGGACTCTTCCTGGACCCCCACCCCCCCCACCCCCCCCCACCCCGGGGAATCTTTTAAGCTAAACAGATGGCTGAGGAAGAAACAACAGAAGTAAGTCATCTGTGCAACAAATGCTACAATGCACTTTGAAACATCATTCTTTTCACAACTTATCTATTTGTATATATATATATATATATATATATATATATATATATATATATATATATATATATATATATATATATATATATTAAATACTATTAAATTTTCTCAATCTCAGTTCAAAACCTGGGCATTTCTCAGACATCCAACATACAAGTTTCACCTTTCTGACCACTATTGTAACCTATGACATAAACTGCACCTCGTTCTTGTCTCTCACCCAACCCGGTTCAGTCACCCCAAACAACGCTGTGAGGGGCGTACAGGGGAGGGGACTTACTTCAAAGATTAGTTAAAACATTACTACTTGTTAACCATTTAATTGTTTTTGTTGACAGCACCGGCCTTCATCAGTGCCAGCTGAGAACAAGCTGCCAAAGTATAATCACCCACGATGACAATAAATACTTCTCATTGTGTAATAATTTTTTCTGATGCAAAATTCCAAACAAATCAGTACCTTAAATGTGTTTCAATATAACTAACGGACACCTTCATTACTGCTCTATATAACGCTTATAGACCACATAGTATAGTTACATATGCTGATCTGCAGATTAGTGTCTTATTCATTTTGGGCTGGTGTTGTATTACAATTCCTTTTTTAAGGCGAAACGTTCAATGATGATTAAAAAACAATCTAAATGAAATTCAAAGCAATAACTGAGTGCGCATGATTTAACTCTTTGGGGATATTTTTAAAAAAGGAGTTTGAAGGGAGTCCTCTTTGGTTCTACTCTGCACTGTAGCAAAATAATCCTATGGCTTCATGGTCATGTCCTTGATGGCCAGTATCACATTCTTTGGTTTAGTGTTGCCTTAAGCTGTCCAAACATATATTGTCCATACTCCTTGCCCTATTTGCAAAATGGCGTATCTTTGTTTCTTGTCCAGATACCGACTTGTCCATGTGGACAGCAGAACATTTCAGTTGAGCTCTCATTGGCCACCAAACTCTCTGTCTATGGCAGCACATTTGCATACAGAAAGCTGGGCAATTTAGATTAAAGCGGTGTTTTTAACTTTCAGCTCCAGCTTTTCACATTAAAAAAAAAACCATTTGATTAAAAACACAATTATGTTACAAACTGACATATTTATTTGTATTTCATACATGCACATAATCCAAAAGCAATTACCACTCAAAATGAGGAACACTAAGGAAGCCAGTAAAATAGCAGTAAGTTAGAATATCTTCATTCTCAGCAATAAAAAAGTAAAAAAAAAAAAAAAAAAAATACAGATCCTCATTGTTAACAACAGTTTTGCAACTTATTTTTAATTGTCTACTTACAGAAAGTGTCCTTTGAGAATAGCACTGCAGACCGTACCAACCACTTCTTCGCTCAATAACCAAAGTAATCTGTTCTCTCTTAAACGGTGCAGAAAAGATGACTACATATCATTATCTGTCTATCAAACTACCCTCGCTATTCATTATCACCTGCTATGAGGTGTATCTATTCTAGCATTACATTCACGGGTTGTAGTCTGAAGTTTCCAAAACAAACTGATGTTGTACAGCGGCTTTCAAAAGTCTCCACACCTCTGTTAAAACGCATGGCTTTAGACACCATTATAAACCATTTCAAAACATTTTCCATATATAATGGAGTATTTATTCTCTGTAAATCAACTAGAAGAAAAATTAGCAAATTGGTTAGGGCAATGTAAAAAAATAAAATATAAAGCAGCAATAATCTAGTTGGATAAATCTGCACAGCGATAATCTAATACCTATCTGAATTACCTTTTGTTTCAGGTACCTTATCTTTCAGCATAGTTTTCTTGAGTTCACCTTGAACTGAATCTGAGAAACTTGAGAGAAGGTTTATCTGTCCTAATCTGACTTTTCTGGCCTTTTTACATTTGCATCCTTTAGCTGGTCATAGTTGGCAGAGACGTCGCAGAGGACTGAAGTGACCTTAACAGTCAGGAGAACCAATGCAAGACGTTCAACACTGTTTATATACCCTGGCACGATGAAGATTAGATGATCAGATTATCTGACTTAAAATATAGGATATAGTCAACTTTGCTATTAGACCTGTTCAACCTGAACCATAAATGATTACATGAAACGTAAGTATTTTTTTTCTGCTAAAAGGTTTCATTGTTTTTCAGTTGAATTAATGAGGACAAATGTCACATTTTATGTCATTAACATTTTTAAATGTTTACTCTGCTTTCTTTTTTTTTCTGGGTTTTTACACTTTATAGAGAGTCACTGTATACAGGAAAATGTGCATGAGTTCTTTGTGGAAACTAAGTATACATATCTTCTCCAAAACGGCAACATGTGACAGATTCATGACAGCATATTAAGAAGTTTATTCTGAAAGCTACGCTTTATCAGACGGTACGTATCTGAACGGTTCACTGGCGAAGCAACTTTTTAGTCAGCAGGTTTGTCCTTCAGCCGGTTCTTGTTCTGAGTAACCATCTGCAACACGTCTTCTATGTTTCTGATCAGGTCCTAGAAAAACAAAGTCCAAGGAAATTTTAAGTACAGGACATGAATTTATTTAATTAGAATTATCTTACAGCCAAACATGTAACAGCAACACTGTTCGAGATGTACAGTTTATGAATATTCATTATTTACACTATTAGACACATTCCAGCTGACAAGCTTTAACAGATTATGAAGGTTTCATGACATGGATGAGGGGAAATCGTTAAGTCATTAACACAGTACCTTGAAATTGGTTTCTCCTTGCTTTTTAGAGGATGATATTTCCTGATGAATGACTGACAGATTCCGAGCAAAGGTCACCAGAGCTCCCTGGAGATCCTCTGAGACCGCTCTAATAACAACAATCCAAACAAACGAGTTTACTAATGATCCCCTTGTTGCCTGCTAAGAAACAATCACCTTGTTCATTTGATGGTTGCGGGGAAATGAAACTTTCAGCAGATAGCATCTTCGGTCTATAGGGGGATGAGCACAGCTTGATTTAACTGTTCCAGCGCTGTGCAAGCTAACAGATTTCTGTGATAAATATGTTGAATAACCCTCTGCTTAACAACCTGTGGAGTTTCTGATATTTACAAAGCCAGAGGTGGCATCTTAATCCCGTAAAGAATTGTTTTTTTACGTCGAGTCTCGGCAAACTAATCACCCTTTCTAATATTCTTCAGTGCTTTGCTGTTCTAATGAAGTGGAATTACAGGTTTGTAACCTCCACCTGCTTCCATAAAGAGAAAAGCTGTAAATTAAATAAGATTTACAGCACAATTGAAAGGTCAGAAAAATGACTCTTGTTGCTTTTTAATGAATACTTTACTTTAAACTAGTTTGAATTTTTTTGATTGTCAAAGGGATAGTTTTAATCTTTTGAAATTTTTCTACAGTCAAGAAATTACTTAAAATTACAGAAAGTTCTGTTTAGACATAGATATTAGAAGAACCTCATCACAGCCAATGAAGGTTTGAAGCACCTGTCCAATGTAATTTTCTAGCATTTGTCAAAACGTTTCTGTATGAATTTCCACGTTTGTCCACCACCCGGATATGAAAATATGATATTTGTTTTATTCTGGCCATAATACACAAAACTAATGCAAAAAGTAATACTCACATCATTCCGATGCTGCATCGTTCACTGCTGTCATAAAGAGCAAAAACAGTGCCTTGCTTTTGCTGAAAAAGAGTTTCCCAAACATACAGTTAAAAGTGGATGCCATAACACCCAAGCACTAAGTTAAGATAAACAATGATTTTTTTTCCACATTTCATTTGTGCAAAATTTACAGGATTTACTAAGTAGTGTGTTATATAGGCATGTTAAGTTGACAACATATCGTTTTAATATTTAATGTTGCTTATAATTTGTTGCTTATTTTTTTCCTTATACTGTAGCAATATGTTAACTCACAAAAGCTGTAAAGTACTTTGTGTTTCACATTTCGAAAGAGGTACAAACTATCAAGAGCAGAAATAAACCTTTCCTTACTCCAGCATCACCCTGTCTTATATGTGCAGCAGCCATATTGGATTTTGAGGTCCAAATCGGTGAGAAACCTACAACTTTCCAGGTCCGATATCCCACTTCAGGACTGCTTTCTAGGTGATGTTGTTGTTTTTTGCAACTGGAACATCGGACTTGTGAGCACAGGTTAAAGCAAATTTGTCTTTTTATTTTCTACTGTGACAGTAGTTTAATCACAGTGTGTTACACGTTTGTTTTGCAGTATGTCATTTTAAATCTGAAAGCCAAAGATGTAGTGGAACTGTTCAGTTAAAAACAGCGTTTGAACCTCTACCAACAGCTAATGTAGCGGGAAAATGCCGTTTTCAATTAGGTTCCCCATAACTTATAAGTCATGATGAGTGTTTTTTAAATATATAACATAAGAAATTGGAATCCTACCTTCTTGTTAAATCCAATGCCATGAACATTGCAAATCTTAAAGAACACATTGTGGTACAACATCGACAGGTTAGAATGAAACAAGTGGATCCCAATGACTGCATAGCGACTGACCACCGGATGCTGTTTAAAAAAAAAAAAAAGAAAAAGAAAAGACATCAAGAGAGGAATATCCTGGTCTGCTTTTTTGTCATGTCATACAGATATTAAAAATAAATAGCAAAATTGCATTCTCTTTATTCAGAAGATACAGATTAAGTAGAATTACTTTTTAATTGTAAGAAGATCAAATAGGAGTACGGGGAGCAGCTTGTGTCTCATCTTTGGACAACCAAACAGCAGCCTAAGAAACCAGTGACCACAGACAGTGGAGTCTCTTCTCTACCCTGCATCCACAGTCTCCATAGTAACAGCTGGACTAACCAGTGGGTTGCAGTTGTCCTCTCCACTTCCATTACTGCGTTGAGTATTATGGACGAAATGGTCCGGATTTGCAGGAGACATACTGCTTTGCTACCTGCCAGCTCTCCAGTCCCGCTGGTTTTATAGATGTTGTTTGGAGACAATGAAAAACAAAAACCCTCCAGTTTTTACTTGTGCGTGCTTCATATGTACTCGCAACTTTGAACAGACCATTCTGTTATCCGAGGCATCGATGTTGCCAACGTTGCGACTTTTTCACTGAATTAATTTGAGTTTCAGACTTCTTGTGACTTAAAAAAAGTGAGGTTTCTACATAGGTGCATAGAACTAAAAAATAAACCAGACATAGAAAAATGGAATTAAAAAATACAATATAATATAATATGTATAGCTGTTTATTTGTAGTTCTCACATTAAGCGTGGTTTTTACTCACTTACTGTCAATCCCATGATGTGTTTTTTTACAGCATGGCAAAATGTGCAAATTTGGTGATGATAAGTGGCGAACTGGCCGAGGTTTGGGATACTAGTAAACGCAAAATAAATGCTAAATAAACTAACTGAATGCTAAGCTAATAAATAGCTAACCTGAAAGTTAGAATGTTAGCTATTTAAAAATAGAACGGCCGCAAAACTCTCTTTTCAAACTCCAACTTGCTATGGAGGCACAAGACGGAGCTACTTTTATACCCCACAACGGCAGAGCTACTGACAAATCAGTTTCTCCCAGTGATGTCGCTAAAACTTTTTGACCAATAGCAATACTGATTCAAAATTTAATGCAAGCCACCCTTTGAACCTTAGGAGGGCGCCACACTGATGGTTTTAGACACAAAGCAGGATTTCAACATGTATGCAGCAACTTGTCAAAATAATCACCAGGATATGTAGACCACAAGACAATCATGTTAACAGTTTATTAGCAAAGAAAAGTTGATTTGGGGGTGAGTTAGCCTTTAAAGCAGCACTGTGTAAGTTTTAGCCACTATGGGGCGCTCGACCTGTAACATCCCGGTTCCGTGTCCCTGAAGGCCGCCGCCATCACCGCACTGTCACAAAATTGAACAGTATCCCTGATGGCAGACTATTTTCTATTTTGGACCAGCAGATTGAGAAGTCATGGAGTTGCTCGTAAAGACAAGGCCACATTCAGCCCTTTAGATTAAATCCTACATCAAATAACCAAAAGTCTGTCTGATCAGGTAAGTGTCATATCTGTTTTGCTTTGTTGTTATGGCAGATTGTTGTGATCAAGAATGGGTCACATGACCTATTCAGCGACGGATCCGACCCTCTCAGGTTACATAGGCAAGTTTTTGAGAAGGGCAGCCCGCATAGAGCCTCGTTACGTGGCATATTGATCTGAAAAAACATTCAATATATCTCAAATTAAGCTAATACTTGGCTCAAAACTTAGACGGTGCTGGTTTATAGATTCTCAAAAAAGAGAATCAGTGTCTTTTGTGTCTTTTCATCCCATCAGATACATTAACAAGACCTGTCAATCAAAGTCACACCTCTGGTGGCTTAGATGTGAAGGCATGAATGTCACACACGAGGCAAACGGAGGAGTCAGACACAGCAAGACAGGAGGCAACAGTGCAGCGCATCAAAAGAAGATTCTGTCATTTATTTACAAAATAATAACATCACAACACTTTTTCTGAAGGAAAAAAAGCGGAAAATAGAATTTGGATCAGACCGACCAGAATTAAAAAATCCGGCAGCAGACAAGTGACTGTGAACGGATTTATGTTCAAGTAGAGTTTATTGTGTTGTTAATACCCAGGAAAATGTGATCGGTGGTTGTTTAATGACGGCCAGCTCTTAGCCTTGACTGACTTTCAGTTCTGCCGCCCAGCCTCTTTGTCCAGCCTGACTGAATTCCAACCTAAAATGCATATTTTGCATCCCATGGACCTCAAAGTTAGTTTTCTTTTCTTGAAAGCAAGTAAGAGTGCTGCAAATTTCTGCAGAGCCCCACCAAAAATTATGTTTTTCTTTTGTTTTATCATATTAAGGGATTATGTATGAAGGGTTTGGTTTGCATATTATCAACACGTTTAAGGTGTCCAATCCCCTGGGCCGCTGCTGTTTATGATCATCGAACCTGTTGAGTGAAGAGCAGATGGGGTAAACTTTTGGGTCTTTCCTAATTAACTACAGGGAGTGACAGTTAAATCGATCGCATTAGCCAAGCTGCTGATCTCTAAGCAAAGACCATGTTGTTTCAGAGAATGAGGATGCACAACGGCGCTCAATAAACACAGAACACGTAACTATAACTATAAGGGAAGGATTTTAATCATAAGTAACGCTAGAGAGGTTGATTACTTAAAAATGCCAGGGCTTAGGAGGATAAAATGTTGCCCGTTCTCAGGCACCTTTGGGAGACAAAGAGAGCAGGTCTGAGCCTTGGAGAGCTCAGGAGATATTTCCCATAACTCGCTGTGAAGGCTGTGTGCGTGCACTTGTCAAAGGCAGGGCCCTTACCCAACAATAAAAGTGTCCAACAGGGACTTAATTGTGTTTGTAATATGCAGGTCCCTAATGATGGCCACTATTGAAGCCATTAACAACGGCAGTGGCCCGACTGCTGCAGTGAAGCACCAGGCCACCAGCTAAATGAATGTTTGATAAAATAATACAAGTCGCAGATTAACAAGCGTAAACTCAGGCATACTGCTAATAAAAGAACTCCATTGTTTAAGTCCTGCCACCAGGTTGATGAAGTGTTCAAGCATGCATAATGAAAATGGTATGAATTATTAATGTGTTGATTATTTAGGCTCATCTATCAAAATGATAATGAATTTGGCACCTAAACACATTCAGTGGCTTCAGTGTGTAGTTACAGGTTTTAGGTGGATTTTCTAAAATGGCAAAGACAAGAAAGAAAACAAACAAACACCTCAACTCTCATTGTGGTTGCCGTAGCGGTTCAGACGCTTGTTTAAGACTCGGGCTAATTAAGGACGAGGTGCTTTTTGTTCTTACACTGAGAAATAAAACAATAAAAAAAAATGTCAAACGTAAATCTTAGTAATTAAATCAAAGTGTCCTACCGTTGCTGCAGCTGGGTATTCAGAGCATTTCCCTTTGACAGGCGCTGGCACTTCTAGACAACCCGTGTGCCAGTTCAGCGTTCCTCCGGTCATCATCAGGAGCATCTGGGTCGTGGCAAGATGGTCGCTGTACGCAATGTCTAGATCAAAAGCCCATACCTTTGCGTGAAAGAAGATGAAAACAAACAGCATTTCAATAAATTGTGTTATTAGGTTATGTCATTCACATCAAGAGACAGTCGAAAGAAAGCCTAGGGAGCTCTGCGTGTCTAAGGTGTTTTAGGTAATTCAGTTCTATGTTGACCCAAGCACAACACAGAGCCTTTCTCTCACACGTGGATTCAGTCTGCCCTCGGCGGTGTGCCTGGCTCAGGTCTGATGAGAACCAAAGTTCAGATATGTATGGTAAATGGCATCATTATAAGCATATTAAGGGGTCAGGTATGGACGCAGCCTTCTACTTAAACAGGGCTAACTTTGCAGATAATAACCTAATAGCTATGCCCTTTCTTCAAAAGGGGCAAATAAATCACCAGTGAAGGAGTTGTTAATAACTAAGTGGCAGTCGGCTGCCTCCTTTAGCTGTTCCTATTTGTCAAAGTAAGCGCTCCTGCCACTGGATGCAAATTGCAGCGTGTGTGAACCTACAGTAAACCGGGCTTCTCTCTACCAGATTGCAAACATCGAACATGTCTGAAAGTTTCCATTTCCTTTGTCCGAAATTGCTGTAAAGCAAAGAGAACCGTGTGAAACGGTTTGATAATCAGTTGATAACCAAAGTTATCAAGGTTAAAGATATACTGTCCACGATAAGCAATAATTAAACTAAACATGCATTTTTTATTTCAAATGTGTATTTTGATTTAGTTTGGTATTCCTCTTTGAAAAAAATGTAAAAAACAAAATACATGCTGCTTTTTTTTTTAAATTCAAATAATAATTTTAGTTTTTCAGTAATGAGAAGTAAAAACAGAAAAAAAACTTGTGGAGACAAAAAAAAGTAAAGTGATTTTGCATTGATAAGAGAATAAAAAATTATTATAAACATCTAAATCTTTAAAGGATATCCCTGCATCCTTCTAGAGTTAATTAGATTTATTCTGCATAAATCATCTATACTTTTATAACAGTGTAATAATCTTTGCAAAGAAACTAAAAAGGGTGATTTGCAGCCTGCGAAGGTCTTTACAGAATTTTCTAAATTTACTCCAAATAAAAGCTGCCGCAGCAGGATAAACAGCCTTCGGGTTGCCTCACTGTAGGAGGCACAGAAGCCACAACTTGCTTGGATGCATATCTGCTTGAATCAGGCGGTTACGGGCCCTGTGTGATGGACACACAACACCGAGCCATTCACTCAACTCCCTAAAACTCAGACTCCCGCGTCCCATTGTCGCTCTTAACAAAGCCGCGGGAAATGTAAGCCTGGATTGTACCTGTTTTCTATTGCCTTGCATTTTCATTAAAAAACCCTTGATGCTGCAGCTGTGGCCCCGCTGCTCCACAATGTGCGCCGAGACTGCAAGGGCAAACATATGTGACCCACTTCTTCCCATCAAATAAAGTGGGCAGCTTTTAGCAACAGGTTTGAATCTAAATTGATGTTTAAATCCAGACAGGTTTGCCCATGTGGCTCCCCTCAGTCTGAGCTTTGTCTGTGTGAGTCAGGAGATGGTCAAGAATTTGCCATTAAAGTTCCTGCATCTATTGAAGCCTGTGCTGTGTTATTGTTATTTATGCTGTCTTCAAGTCCTTTACAACTGGGTCAACATTAGAGATAAAAAAAAGTATATATATATATATCTTTTCAGCTATCCCGAAGAAGGGAAGTGGAACTGTAAGTCATGTGTAAATTGAAGTCAGAAAAAAAAAACAATGTTGTCACGATAATGATGAGGATTAATACTATAATAATAATAATAATAATAATAATAATAATAATAATAGACAATAAAATATTTTTCATAGTTTAAAGAAATTAACTTTGTGGTAAAATGTAGAGTCTATGAATAAGGATTCTAGTCAAATATGTAGAAAAAACATTTTAAAAATGTATAATAGAGTAAAAAATGATTCTGTCAGTTGTACTCTAACTCAGAACATACTACCCTCTAGTGGTAACCATGCCCAAAGCTCCACCGCTTTTTTTTTAATGTTTTCTTTTATCCTGGGACTGCAACTGCTCCAATAGTAAATAGGGAGAAACATTCAGACTCAGCTAACAGACTGCACTGTCCATAATACAAATGATCCTAACCAAGCACATGATAAATTGTCTATTTCCATCAGATGGTTTTTACGAAGGCATGAGAAATTCCTCCCCTCCCTTTCTTTATATGTTTTTTTTTTTTTTATATTCAAAATTGCTTCTGCGCTTCACCTCTCCACTCCGCCGGTTCAGAAATCTGCAGGGCGCAATAAAAAAACACGGCATTTTATTTTTACAGGATCGGATCAATACGAGTCAATGTCGCCACGTGTTGGGAGCGGAGGTTAAACCATCATAAAGAAGTCCATTTCAAATATCATGAATCTAGAACGCCTTCAACGAAACGTAATCCTGACAAATGAGAAGAGGCTTCTGCAGTTGTCTTGGTACAATAATGTGATTTATTTCAACAGAACACTGCAGGTAACCATCTAGGGGTTAAACACTTGACAGGTTATCCCAGCCAACGTGCTAAATCACTTCAGAATGACCCACTGTTGGAAAGCTTCAGAATTTCTCCGCACCGTAAAGGTTAAAGGGCGAGCTTTGAACGCTGGGATCAGTGTATCGACACAATAAGACCTGACAGTTTATTAGAGGGCCTTGTGACACATTTGGTCCCTGTGCCCACAGTTTACCTCGTCTCGTTATCTGGATCCCGGGGGAGCGGTGTACGTTGGAGGCGCCTTATCTGCTTGTGTGGGTAAAGAAAAATTGATCCTTTCCACTCAATATGGGTTGCAACAACCCGGTTCATATGTAGGCGTCACACCCTGAGTCCTTCGCTCCTTCTCACCTTCTGCTCCATGGTGCCGCGGTCCACGAAGGTAGCCAGGCCCACGGACACGTAACCCACGATCAAGTGCTGCTGGCAAGCCTGAGCCACGCGCATGCAGATAGAGCGCAAGGTGTCTGGGTGCACAGAGGTCTGAGGAACAGTGGATCCCACCGCGTCCAGGGGACAGGAGCCGTGGAGCCGGTCTCCACAGGACAGCATGGTCACCTCGCCGCCGGGCTCCAGCAGCATGTCTACTGTCAGATGGGTGACACTCTCCGCGGGGGGGTATGCCTCCACTACTCCACCTGAACGTACAGAGAATGCAGGGCACGCACAGAGACATAACACCGAAACCTACATATAGGATGTCAGCACTTATAAAGGGATCGTACGGAATTTTTTATCACTGATAATAACTTCGTTAAATCTCATTTGGAAAAAAAAACGAAAATATCTGTTTGAGATCTGCTGAAAGTGACATGACATTGATTCAGTTTCCGCAGTCATCAAGGCACCCAGGAAACGGAAAAGCTCATGTAGATGTTTATAGGCTTCGTGAATTGCAGGTGAATGTCATTTAGCGCGTGTCAATAGGTGTCTGACCTTGCCTGAGGAAGGCCTTCAGGAAGCTGGACCAGCTGAGAAAACGGGACGTTTTGGCCGGTCGCGCGTAACGGGCGAGCCACTCTGGGACGTCATCTAAATACCTGAGCAGGACAGGCTCCTACGGAACATCACAGAAACGTCACATAGCAATCAAAAGCCACTTGGAAAGGAACTTGGCCTTCATTCAACTCAAAGTTTGACCAAGTAAATGACTTAAATTTGCTCCCTGCTGGTATCAGGGTTTATGGGTGTTATCCGGATGACTCCAGGTGACTTGCTTGTTATCCCTTAGATTTCAGAGGCTGCTTCAATTTCTGTGCGAGCGTCTGATGGATACTGCGGGAGTGTCTGTCTGTGAGTGACAGCCTATTATCAGAAGGCCTCAGGAGCCTAATAGCTTTAACTCACAGCCTCGAACCACCTGCCCTCAATAACAACTCTCTCCGCTGGGCGGCTGGTGAATACTTAAGCTAACCCCATCTATCTGGGGATCAATCAGGGCCTGACTGGGATCGATACCACTCTTGTTTCGGTAAATACGAAATGCCATTATGGTTTCACCACTTAATTATGCTGTTAATTTTCATCTTTTGCTTCAGATGTCGTTCACACCGTTTAGCAACTCAAGCGCACCCTTTTCTCCAAAAAGGCTGTGCAGTTAAATTGATCCGAATATGCTGTCTGAGCCTTTCGTGGTCGTCGCTTGATGCTCATAATGTAAAAATACAACGTACACACTTGCAGTGGGAGTCGGTTTAATTGACTGTTGAGACGGCCCCTTTTACACACACACTCCTGTAAGTAATAATATTCTGTGCTTTGCAAAACATTCCAGCCCTTTAAAATGTTCCACGTGTCATCATGTCACAACAACAACCTTTAATGTATTTTAGCAGGATTTTATGACAGACCAATGAAAAGTCGGGCATAATTGTAAAATGAAAGAAAAGAATACATGTTTTTAACATTTTTCTGGAAATTAACATCTAAAATGTGTTGAGTGTGTTTGTATTAAAACTACCTGCATAAATACGTAGCAGAACCACCTCTCACTTCGGTTACAACTGCAAGTCTCTAACAGCTTTGCACATCTGGAGGCTGAGCTTTTATCCTTTCTTCTGTACACATCAGCTTAAACTCAGTCAGACTGAATGGAAAGCATCCCCGAACAACAATTTTCAAGTTTCAAAACTGGATTTAGATCTGGACTTTGACTAGGCCATTACAACAGATGAACATGCTGGCTCTAAATCCTTCCATTGTAGCTCTGAATCTCTCGGCTCACTGTACTGCTGGAAGTCGAACGTTCGCCCTAGTCTCAAGTCCTTCGCACCATTTAATGCATTTTTCTTCATCTCTAACATCCCACAACTTGCTGAAGAAAGGCCTTCCCACATCATGGCACTGCCACCACCGCGTGTTGAGGGTGATCTGCAGTTTTAGATTTCTGTCACACATAGCATTTTGCATGTGAGAGAAAAGGTTTCATTTTGGTCTCTTTTGACCTAAGCATCTTCTTGCACATGTTTCCTGTGTTGCTGCGAGGCTTGTGGCAAACATTAAACCGGACTTCTTTGCACTTCATTGTTTAACCAATGGCTTTCATTGGTGAGACTCTTCAATCAGCGCCTGGCAGGGATCAACATGACTCTTGTTTTAGTAAATAGGAGTGCTGTTATGGTTTTGCCAGTTAATTATGCCGTTAATTTTCATGTTTTATGAAGGCCGGATATGAGGAGTGCACGACTAAAAGTAAGCTTTACTTTTGAATCTCTGCAGCTCCCTCAGAGGTACCACGGGCATCTTGGTGTCTTCTCTGATTAAAGCTCTCCGTGGCAATCCAGTCAGTTTAGGTGGACAGCAATGTCTTGGAAGGTTTGGAGCTTATTATGTTTGCATTTTTTGTCATTTTATTAGCATTTTAATGGATTGGTGGATTCAACACTACACTGAACAAGCTTGGGATATGCTTATCTAAGTGCTAACCATGCTTTAAGTTTCTCTAAAATGTTACCCATGACCTGCCTACCATGTTTGTTTGTTTTTTTTTGTCTTTTAAAGGCAATTAATTGTGCTGGATTTCGTTTGGTGGTATCAGAGTAAAGAGGGTTGAATACAAATGTACACCATAAGTTTTAGATTTTTCTTTGTTATAACCTTTGACAACCCTGTATGGTTTTCCTTCCGCTTCACACATATTTTCTACTTTGCGTAGGTCTGTAACATGAAATAACAGCAACATACATTTAAGTTTTGGGCTGTGAGGTGAAGAAACACGAAACAATTCAATAAGAGTGAATACTGCATTGTGCGCATGGTATTACACAAGAATTACTTTTCCTAGTAGAAAAAGAAAACATGAATGATTTAGGGAAGGATGATTTCTGAATGCTGATAACATCTTTGTTCTCCCCTCGTGCTTTTCCAGAGCACTACTTTTTTTCTCTCTCTTTTTTTTTTTTTTTTTTTGAGTATATGCCGTCTGGCTTCACCGGAGACAGGACCGGAGATTATGCCGTTTCAAATTCCAGTCATGTAACAGCCATCATCATATTCAAGTACTGTAAGAGGCGAGGTCAAATGCTGCACAGTGATTCTCCCTATACAAACCATAAAGCACACAATGGTGCAGCAAAAAGTGTAAGGGAACGGTTGTCATTCTCAACGGAAGAGCAAACTCACCCCGGGACTTTGCCTGTGCAGTTCACAGAAACAGCAGGCCAGGGAGAAAGAGAGAGAAGGGTATTTTGCAATAAATTATTTGGATTTAAAGTATGTACAGTACCCTGTGATAGGATTCAGCCATTGCTTGGCGTCCTCATAAAGCAGAGCGATCTGGTCGGAAATAAAACAGATGTTCTCCTCCTTGATTGCTATTTCACCTCCATGTTGCGTGGTGGGAGCGCTGGTAACAGCAATAACTCACAGAGAAGACGAGGATGCTTTCTGACAAGATTGTCCACGAATACCTATTTCCGTCGAAAACATTAATCCAAACCCACAACAACTCAAAACGAATTTTTCTGGTTCAGGTCGTCTCTCCTCGCTTTTATGCATTTTGTCGCATTCTTATGAACAAGGATTATTTACACGGCGACAGAAAAAGTCTGCGGCAGAATTATTTTGGAAATCCCTAATTCAGATTAACTCTGACATCCAAACTTCTCCACGGTACCAGAGGCTGCACAATATTTAGACAGACAACAAACTGCATGAAACGTCCCTCTACCTCTTCAGTGGTAGTGATTGTCAAATGACCCATTTCGTTGACAAACTTAACCTAAATAAGGTTTTTCACAAGATCTGTTTGTACACAGCATGATGGAAAAAAATACTCCATCTGTTGAAGCTATTATGTGTAATTTTTACCCTCTTGTGCCTAATGATCCATATGCAAGCTGTGTGAGCGCTTAAGTGTGTGTGTATGGCCCCCTTCAGGCATTGCATGGTTGAAGATCTACATGTCTTTAACCTCTCTCTGTGTAAATGCTAAAAGAGGCCTGGGGGGCTTTCTTCGGGCTCAAACATTGTGCTGGAAGCTGCTGTGGGCCTCACAATATTTAGAGAAACACACGTTCTTTTTCCTCAGACCTCCGAGGAAGCTCCCATTGATGTAGACGTAATGGCTCCTCCTCCTTTTTGTACCCCTTTAGGCTTTGTTTCGCTCAGCCAGAAGGGATCTAATTGTTGGTAATGCTCTGAAGGACCACGTGTTTTTTTTTTTCTGTTTTTTTTTTTTTTATGAGTTAAATATTTTCATGCAGGGCACTTAGGCAAAAGCGTTGATGGAGGAAATATGGACAGATATTTTATTTATTTAGAATGAGCATAATAAAAGCCTCATTATTTACTTGCTAATGTACAATAATTTTTTTTTATTTGCTGTTAAAATATTTTAGTGGAGGGCCAAAAAATTATGGATGATTAAAACGCTTCATTCATGCCATGATCTATTTTCATTGATAATCAAATTACCACAGCTTTTAAGAACATAAAGCTTTGGATTTCTTTAAACCAAATGCCTTAAACCACTGAGTTAAAAAAAAAAAAAAAATATCATTTCACTTAGTTTATTGCAATGGCTAAGTGTGTATGCTTATTTTCTGCAACAACAACAACAAAAAGCTCTTAATATCCAAATAAAATGTACTTGATCCACTGTTTCTGCTCCAGTCCTCCGGGTTTTTAAAACATTGTTTTCAATCTGACAAACAGCAGCAACATTAAGAGTCAAACTGCTCTGTTCAGACATCCTTGTAGAACAGTTGCACAATCGAGAAGAGTCAAGTCACTTTAGGAGAAAACAACAAAATAAAGATCTAAAACAGAATCATGCAAGGAGAGGCACCGGACGTGGGCTTTGCTTTGATTAAAAGAGCAAGGTGTAGAATAAAGGCCATTTAATGTGTTGTGTCCATATGGCCCAGGAGCCCCGAGGCTGTCGGCCTACACTGGGGGCCTCGGCACTCTTCCCTCTCCGTGGGACCCCAGCTGGTGAAAGAAACCCCATTTACTTTCCCAGTGCAGTTTCGGCCGCCATTATGGACCTTGGCTGTGGCTCAGCTCCTCTCTGCCATAATTAACGGCACCAAAGCCACAACAATTACAGCCCTGCGCCATGCCTACCCCGTGAATCAAAGAACAAGCTGATAGGGATGAAACAGAGTGAGCCGCAAGAAACTCGAGATGACTGCTGTTCTTTCAAATGGCATAAAAGTAAAAATCGTTGTGCTCCGAGCCCACAATCATTAGCCTGTAATTAGTTTGCACAAAGCTCCCGGTTAAATGGCAAAATACGGTAATTAACACATGACAGAAAATCAAAGGCTACTTTGTAAGCATATGAGAAATAAGAGCCAGGGGCTCAGAAACTGTACAGATTGCATCTGAAGTAAATAAATGGTTTAGCACCGATTAAGTACATTTTATTTGTTTTAAATATGCCCATGGTTATATCAGAATTTATGCTTTGATCAAAATGAAATGCTGTAGTAATATAAATGGCTCAGCCCTGTCTAATGGCTGTAAAGTGTGGCTTTAATAGAAACAAAACATCTGCTACACCTAAGGATTACAAGGTTTAAAGATATGTACTTAAAGGTGGTTTTAAGCATAAGACAACAAACTATAAACCTTTTACCATTAAGATCTTTCTGTACATTCATTGTAAATCTAAGCAAAATTCTGCATTGACATATTTAGGATGTTGTGATTGCTTGAATAATGACAGATTTGTTAAAGAATAAGTAACTAGAGATGCTTTTGTTGGCCTCAATACGTCGACGGTGTGCATGTCCCAGAAACACTTGTTTATTTGTTAGCCAAGGACCAACGTATGGATCACAATGTACAGTGATCAGAATTGTGAGTGATCCAGCAATGCTGCCTAATCATAGCTAAATAATGGCATCTTACTGACTTCAATGTAACCAAAACTTTTAACAATTCTGTACTGTAACGCTAATGTTAATAGGATTGCTGCAAAGTCATCAATTCCATTCAATCTGCTGGGTTTCGTTAAATTCAGTTACACTATAATAAATCAAGGGTGTAAAAAAAATTAGAAGACCTCCTCAAAATTTGTTCCACATACAGTATGATATGACATTGTTGCTGCTTCAATCTAACTAGAAAACGCATAAAAAAAATATCAGAGGAAAGAATATAAAGAAAACATTGAGATGAAAAGCTACAATAACCTGATTGCATAAATGTGTACACCATAGGTGTCCAAACTTTTTGACAGGTGGGCCAAAATCAACAAGTCAAAAGTAGTCAGACAATCATGAAAAATTTAATTATTATTTTAATTAGCTTGACAATAAACTAAGCATGACATATTTTAATAAAAAAAAATAGAGTCTGATTTTTAGTTGTAAAGGGATGAGTAAATCAGAGTCCACCAAAAACTTTAAAAGGGTCGTTTGAAAAGAAATTGGAAAAAAATATTTTGAGTCAGTTCTCAGCAATAAGAATTTGGGTCATTCTTTTAAGTCACATTTGTTGTTTTTAGCCAAGTTCATAAAATGAATGAAAAGCAGATTTTGTTTTTTACAAAATATGCTATTGGATAGAAGTGATCATTTTTACTATGAAATTAAAGTGTAAAAGGTGGCACAATTACAAGAAAGGTTTTGTGTGTTGGACATAACCAAAAGATTTTAATGGAGCAATAATAATTTTGCCCTAATTATAAATATAATTTCTCCTTCTGGATCAACCCTCTATTGAAAAAAAAAAGCCCAAATTATATTATTCTTGAAGAATACAAACTGATCCTTGACTTGGAGTCGGGGGGCCACACAAAATCAGTCCAGGGGCCACAAATGACCCCCGGGCCACACTTTGGATACCCCTTCATACTTCAGTCTACGGTTATGGCATCTTGACTTGGCAATTAATGCTCTGCACAGGTTCTCCAAACCTATCAAATCGTAGAGGCATCAGATATCCACAGCTATCTTCAGATGACCCCTTAGATTCTCTTTTTTTTTTTTCTTTTTTTTTTTTTTTCTTTCATATTCAATCCTGGACTCTGACTAGGCCATTTCCAAACTTAAATTTCCCCCAAATGAATTATATCTCTTGTCGTCTTGGATATATGCTTACACTCATTGTGGAGCTGAAAAATTACATCCTTCTTCATCTTCAGCTATCTAGCTGACAGCGAATGGTTTAGGGCCAAAATATGTTGTTTATTTAAATTGCTCATAATTTCATCTACCTTGACAAAAAAAACTCAGCCCCAGCTCAGATAAAGCAAACCCAGAGCTTTCAGTACCATGATTTACCGCGGTTGTGTGGTGTTGGTTTGGTGATGCTCTGCTTTGTTTTTGTGCCAAACATTCTGAAACTGTGGACCAAAGGCTGCCCATAACACATTTTATTCAGGGTTTTGGGAGATTATAGCCAGGCATGATTGTGTTTCTTAGGAAGAAAATAATTCAGAATGTCCCTCTACTCCAAAGATATGGAGGCTAAAAGAGATTGTCATCACATGTCAATCACAAAGCATTCCTGTTGCTCCTTCAGCATTGCTGTCGTCCTAGTGGCAGCCTCTCTGACCAGTTTCAGTCTTTTCATATATTTTAGGGAAATGTCCATAATCCTTTTTTGGTGTTTTTTGGTTGAATTGTACAAGATGAATGTGACATAATTTGTGGAAAAACTTTTGAAATTATTTATCATGTTATCTTTCTTTGATATTTAAAAAAAAAAAAAAAAAAAAAAAAAAAAATATATATATAAAAAATTCCCACGAAAAATTCTTTACATTTTAAACACAAGTAAAAGAAAAAAAAAAGTGTGTGCACTTTTGAGATCCTCTGTAGATAACTTTCACCAACTGGCATCATAAGCCAATGTTGACTGCATCGCATTATAACTATGATCAAACAATGATCTATTTAAACTAAAGCTGTGTGACAAGATTGTAAATGTTTGATCTGATTGTATAGTTCTGGATATGTGAGTGAGATGACGTTTGTTGTCAATTAGAGCTATACAAACAAACTGAATGGAAGATGTAGCTACAATTAGCTACAACAATTTCACTTAGGTGTGAGCATGGTAATCTGAAAGCTTTTAATAACCACAGAAATCTCTAAATAACCTTTGTAACCCAGCACTTTTCAGGGAGCTGCTGCATAAAATCAAAACACCATCGTACACAGTCAGTTTGAACTGATAAAACTTTTCTATGGGAAAAAAAGGGTATAAACACAAGTCTAAACATTAACCCACTTTTAAAAGAGGTTTGAAATTTTATGCCAAGGAAGGACACGTGAGTCTTAATGTTACCTGAATCATTTTTGAGCTCCATAGGTCAGGGCCGTAACGATGATAGCGCTGTAGGGCCCAGCTGTAGCAGCTGAGGTGGCAAACGTCGCAGAACGCTGTGTCGCGACCCCCTCGCTGCACGTTGACCTTAAAGAGCCAGCGCTGCACGCGGATATTTTGAGTCATGAGGTCAGCCAGTGTTTCATGAAGCTAAAGCGAAAGAAAAAACTAAATATTATTTATCGGGTGATAGGTAGGACTTGTAATTGTGCTCATGGTGTCCTACCTGGTTAAGCGAGTACACGTCTCCCTGTCCAGGGGGTATGTCAACTCCCGCCACGGAAAACATCCGCCTTCCTCCTGACTTGGTGCCGTGGAGTTGTGAGACAGCTGGTTCTGGACCCAAGATGGGCACATCCAGCTCGTCAGCTACTGCCAGGTCATCCACATGGCCAACTCCCCCCACGATATAGGCCTGCTTCCCCTGGATTAGGTGCCGGATACGCTTCAGGGTGCGCGGACTGTATTTCAGCAGCGTAAACAGACACATGTTGTGGGTCTGAAGCGAAGGAAACGAGAGACAAAGACGAGTTAAGCGTCATCAGCGCGTCTTCCAAGGGTTGTTTCCGGGCCTGCTTTGTCACCGCGTACATTCGGCGGCTCTATTATTGAAACGGCCCGGGGGGTTTTGACCTGTCCTGTATTCCAGCAGGTTGGATTGATAAAAACCAGCCTGCGGTGAAGCCTCGCCTATCCTTCACTTCTTTAATGTGTGCTAGCAACGAGCTCCATGGGAATACGACTAATTACTCCACATCTGTATTTATTTGATCCACGTGGAATTATCCCTTCTGTCACCGGCAGAACGCGCTGCCAGCCATGGGTAGGAGTGATTCATCTCAGCAACACGTCTGGCACAGTTTAACAACAAAACAGTGGGGAAATCAATAAAGAGAAATGAGGAAGGCAGCGTCATGTCGCGTGTTCCGCCTAAAACTTATGGGTTTTGAAATATTTTTGGAAAGAGCCGTTTAATGCTGGAAGACCTGAGAGTCACATCATTATTTTTTTTTTTTTTTGTGTATCTAGGTGAGAAATTGTCTGAGAAAGGCAGCACAAAAGGCAGCTGAAGTTTAATTATTTCCTGAAAAGCATCCATAGATTATTACAAATGTTTTAATTAAGCACGCCATCATCGACCTTACTGTGTTTACAAAAGATAAAATTGAAGTTTCGTTTTAAATGCAATGGAAAACATTAAGCAGCTGCTCTCTCAGGACAACCGCCTGCTAACAGCCACCTCTAGCATCCCCTAGAGGATATTTCACAAACTACAAATCGCTGGAGCACTCCGTGGTGTTTTACAGTGGTATGAAGGTTACACACACACACACCTAGAACTTTTTCACATTTTGTTACGTTAAAACCAAAACCTGCAATGGGATTTACTGGGATTTTACGTGATGGATCAAACACAAAGCAGGGCCTAATAGGATACTGGGTAGTTTATCAATTTTCAAGTCAAATGAATGTGCATTAATTAATTGCTTTTTAATCTGCTTTTACAAACCTTGGACATTTTTATTTATTTTTTCCAGCATTTCCATCTATTTAGCTTCATCTATCTTACCATTAACTCTGAGCAGCTCCCCTCTGCTTAGGAAAAGCATCTCGAAGGCATGATGCTGCAACCGCCATGTTTCATGATGGGGATGGTGTGTTCGGGGTGATATGCAGTGTTCACTTTCTATTTCACATAGCATTTTGTAAGCAGACCAGTACATTCTGTTCTCCTTTTACCTTTCTTCCACCAGCAATTTTGTTCTTCTTGCAAAAACGCACATTGTGGAGCTCATAACTAATAACTGTTAGCAGAGTCTCTCTGATGTGGATCTCTCCAGCTCCCCCAAAGTTATACCTTATAGGCATCTTGGCTGCGTCTCTGATTAATGCTCTCCTCTCCTGGCCTGTCAGTTGAGAGGGATAACCATGTCTTGGTAGGTTTGTAGTTGTACCATACTCCAATTTAACAGGAAGGATGGAACAGAGCTCTGAAAGAAGTTCAAGGTTTGGGACATTTGTTTTATTACCTAAATCCTAGAATGTAGGAGAAATATTTGACAAATATTTTCAAATGCCATAACCAAACTGACTCTTTTTTGTAAAATTAGACGTTTAGCATTTACGCCTTCTGGCCAAAGTTACACCCTTTTTTCAATCATCCTGACCTGGAGAAGACCATTTATGCCTTTATCAGCTTCAGAATTAATTATTGCAATGCTCTTTATTTCGATCTGTCTTAGTCATCGCTCAATCGCCTTCAGCTCATCCAGCATGCAGCTGCCTATCTTCTAACCGATGACTCCAAACGTGACCACATCAAGTTTCTCCTCTTTACATTGACTTTTTTTTAAAAGCACTTAATAGCCTGGCCCCACCTTATTTGTCTCAATTACTAAGCCTCTAGGTGCCTGGCAGGCCTTTGAGGTTGTCAAATGAGTTTTTATCAGATATACCAAGGACCAGGTCCAACCACTGGGATGATCGTGCTTTCTCAGTGGCAGCACCCAGACTCTGGAACCAGCTGGATCTACTGTGTATCTTTTCAAGTCAAATCCCAAAACTCAATTATTCAGGCCTGCTTTTAATAGCACCCTGAGATGAGATTCTATAAAGATTTTCAAACCTAATTGCATGTTCTTATGGTTCTAATGCTCATTGTTTTCTCAGTTTTTAATTGTAAAGCAGGACAATTTTATTGGTTGTGTACAGGGCCATATAAATAAACGATTGATTGAAATCTGCTTTAAACCTCCCCACAACTGTATTCCTGACCTTACCGCTGTGTTCCTTGGTCTTTACAATGCTGTTTTTTTCTCTAATGTTCTCTAACAAACCTCCGAGGTTCTTACTGAACAGCTGGATTTATACTGAGATTAAATTACACACAGGCAATTAACGAATAAGGAGAGTTTTGAAAGCAGCTGGCTGTTCTGGATTCTATTTGGAAAATTGATATTTGCAAAAAAAAAAAAAAAAGCATATTAAAGCATGTCCTCTTTATCTTAGACTTTTTATAGACTACCTTGTGTTGGTCATTCACATAAAATCCCCCCAGGGACATTGAAGTTTAGTGTTGTGATGGGGGAAATGAAAAAGTTCCAGAGTCTGAATAATCTTCCAAGGCGCTTTAGAGACTAATACCCACTGGTAAGCTTTGGTAGACCGTTGCACATGCATTGTCTTATTAGTTAAACGTTTGTACCTACAAAGACACAGGCGAATGTGATCAGCCTTACAGGGAAATGATCCACAGCCTCGGGTGTCAGAATAATAAACCGCCTGCTGCAGGATGAGGCCTGGCTAGTTCTGGTATCACCTCCGTTGCATTTCAGGAGACTGGAGTAATACTCCAAGATGTCCTCCCCCAGATGCATGGGACATACGTAAATCACCTCCACATTGTCATCTGCAATCAGGAAACGGGATTTTACGAATTACGATTAAAAGCAAGGCAAGTGAGCTCCCAAAAAAAATGCTCCTACCTCTAACGTCACACAGCCTGCTAATTTGGATATTCTGCAGGACGTCATATCTCCTGGTGTTCAGTCTCCGCCTCTGGGAGAACCCTGTCAGGATAAGGTCAGACAACCGTCAAAATTCAGAACTTCCAGATGTGTACAGCCAGCTTTGGGTGGGATGTGCATGTCACTAAGACTTGGGAATAAGGGAGTTAAAGTCTAATCAGGCCGTACAGCAATCCTATGATTAATTCAGTGTAATAACTAGCAGGGGCCGAGGCCGTCATGTGCCGGGAGTCCTTCTGCACCATGTCCAGCCACCACTAAACTACATCCAATGATGCCGCCTGGATCTTAGCCTGTGTGAGAGGGAATCCTCAACTGAATCAAGGTAATTAAATGATTGGATTCATGCTAATTAACAACAATGGGGTTCAACTTTCTAATTATCCTTGCTCGCACAGCACTCTCTGTAGCCACCCCAAGTGCAAATAAAGCATTCCATCTGCTAGTAATTAGGCTTAATAATTTTAGACAATCGCTCAATGATTTACAATGCACATGCCTGATTACAGTCTAAATGTGTGCAGTGGAGAAATTAGATTACGAACTGATCATGGCTTGCACTCTTTGTTTATTGCAAATACACAGCCGCCTTTTTCATTTTTTTTTTTTTTTTTTTTGTTGCAATATGCGGGTGGCGTTTTTGTGCACAGCAATAAAACAAGACCTTTGCGCCTCTTGTACATGTTCGACATAATGGTTTTTCATTTGCTTAATCTGCAAATTAAATGGCGATTGAGAGCAAATTGTTTGGTTCCCTGGCACAGGGGCTGTCATCATCTAGTGAGTGCTTTCCTGCAGAGAGTCATTTGAACGAGACAGAGTGTCTGAACCAGGGCCACAGGCTGGGGACGGCAAAGCGCCGAGGCCGGGGAGGACTCTCTCTAGATCAGACGCGTGCGTGTTGGAGTGTGTGCGGCAGGCGACGAGAGCCACCTAATGAAGGGATGTGGATAATGGTCCTCTTGGACGAGCGGATGTGTTTCCAGTTTGCTGCCAGATGCTGGGGACGGAGAAAAGAAGTGATCATGGAGGAGGCTGGCTGAGCACACACACACACACACTCACTCACACACACACACATACACAAATCATCTCATCGCTGCATGGATAAAACACACCAAACCAATCTCTCTTGGCTCGCAGAAGCAAACCAAGCATAAAATACCATCATAATTAAATTAAGCGTTTACTTTCGGAAACATCCTCTCACAATTAATTCAATCAGCAAGGTACATGATGCTACTGCCAGGGGAAGATTAGCAGGCTTAATTAACAGGGTATGAATGTTTAAAGAGTGAGAACATGCATTAAGTGCATGTATACACACACAACGATGTTCAAACTAAATGAACTTGTGGGCACTAATTAATATTATGTCAGAGCTCTAAAAGATGTTCAGGCCACGACAGCACAGACGTGACATCTGCACGGAACAGGAGCTAAATTACAGAACATTGCACATCCAGGGCATTTGTTTTATCAGAAATGAAGCAAAATAAAATAAAATCAATTATTGTGGGCAAAATAATAAGATTAAAATAATCACAATAACTATAATGAAAGATTGAAGCAAAGTATCTGGTCTAGTATTAAAAAAACAGCAACTGTATAATGCTAACACAGTTAAAAGAAAAGCAATCAAAGAAAGTCATTTTAGAATTACTCCAATATGCTTATCAAACATAAGAGCTACAATGTTTTTATCCTGTGAATTTTCATATAAAATCTAATTAAAACCTAAAACAGTTTTGGTAGCTACAATACTATATTTAACAAATACTCAAACCAACGATTTACTGTCTCTACTTGGAGTGTTTTAATTTTTTGCTGAAAAACAACAACTATGAGATGTAAAGTTTAAAATGCTTAATTTTCAGTAACACCAACATTTTAATAGTGTAAAAATAACAATTATCTGGGCTAAAAAAATTACTAAAAATAATAACACACACATACATTGTTAAATAATTGACAAGGACTTATTAAAGAACTGACTGACAATCCATTTGCATAATGTTATAAGTATATATATTAAGCCCTACTTGTGTTCATTTTGATATCATTTATCCCTAAATCAGACTTCTGTTCTCTGATTTTTGCTTGTTTTCCCTCATAAAATCTTTCCAAACTTTGCTCTTTTGTCAAAGCAATTTTAGGTTTTACCAAGATTTTTTTCCCCCCACAGATGTGGAGTTAAAAAACATACTCAAATCACAAGAAGTAAAAAAAAAAAAAAAAAAAAAATGCAAGAAAAAAGCCACCTTGGACGGTACATCACCTGCGCTCTGCTGCGATAATTCTCTAGCTGATTGAAACGTCTGGCCTGAAGGGCTCTCTTCACACGACACCTCTCGGTGTGCATCACCCATGCCAATGAGATAACGTGCACGGCCCATTTGCGTCGGCAGTGGCACAGGTAAGCAGTCCTGGCCAAGTAGCGCCTCCAGCAGGACTGTATACGGATGGCAGCGGCCTCAGTGCCACTCTCTCCTCTGTAGCGTTGACCCGGGCGTGAGACCAGACCTGACACCTCCTCCTGATTTTCAAGCACTGAGAGGAGAGCGGCCGCTGACGGAGTCTTTCTCCCACCGTAATAAGACTTCAGGCATAACTCCACTAACCGCTCTCCATTAACTACAGCGACAGGCACGGCAAAGTCCCTGAGAAGTTTATTCAGGGCCTCCAGTGCATCGACCACATTGCTCCAGCACAAACTAAAGCTGAGCTTGAAGTGCTGGAAATCTGCCGCCGTCAGGTCGATCTGTCCCTTTACGATTGTAAAAGGGTACCTGGTGGTGCTCACAGAAGCTTCTATGGACCGGTTCTGCGGAGCAAAGAGATAATGTGCACTGTGTTGCAAATGTATTCACCGTCCTTTCACTTCTTCAAATGTTTGCATGTTACAACCACAAACTTCAGTGTAATTGATTGGGATTTTATGTGATAGACCAACTCATGTTAGAGGAAAGTTCTGAAACGGCAGAAAAATATAAATGGGGTTAAAAAGATGTATATATATTCTTTTTACAAATAAAAACTAAAAATTGCGTAGCACATCTGTATCCAGTGATCTTTCCTCATACACCCCTAAATAACACTAGCACACTGCAAAAAGGGAACTAAAAGTAAGTAACATTTTCTTGAAATGTGTGTATTTTTCTTTGACTTGAGCAAGTTACTAACACTATTTGCCAATGGAATAAGAGATTTGCACTTAAAATGAGAACAATTAATCTCCATCATCTTATTTCAAGTCCAGGATATCTTATTATCTTATTTTAGGGGTAAAAATACTCATTCCATTGGCAAACAATCTTATTTTGCTGCTCAAATCAAGAAAGAAATACACTAATTTCAAGAAAATATTACTTACTTTTAGTTCCCTTTTTGGAGTGCATTAATCCTGCACAACACTCACCATCCCCACCATGACACATGGCGGTGATAACATGGAGCTGCGGGCTGAAAATCAAAATAGAAAGTACCATTTTGGAATAAACCTGCATAGAGACTGCAAATAAGTTGAGACTTGGGTGAATACTAATCTTGGTAACGGCTTGGTTTACATCAAAGCATATTTGTGAGAGAATGGCCTTCTCAAAGTCACAACTTAAATTCAACTGAAAATGCCAAAACTTGAAAACTAATGTTCACTGCTGACGGCCGTCTAATCCGATTTAGTTTAAGCTATTTTACAAAGAACAGGCAAGAATTAAGTCTCTAGATGAGGAAAACTTGCAGCTGTACTTACAGTGAAAGGTGGTTCTATAATGTATTGACTAAGGGGTCTTAATTTGTAAACACAATGATAAAACCATCTATATTTCAACGTCCACTTGACAGTTATGCATTACTTAGCGTGGGTGAATCAGATAAAATCCTAATATAATATGTTGAAGTTTGTGGTTGTACTCTTGTAAAATGTGGAAAAATGCAAGGGGTGTGAATACTTTTGCAAGGCACTGTAGATGTATTACCAGAACATTATTAAATACATACTGTTTTTATCTTCATATCATTCTATTTTTCATCATATTATTCTATGCAATGATTTGATCTAAAATGTTTTTAAGCACTGAATGTGTCCGTACCTGGTGGCCTTCAGTGATAAAACTGCTTGAGGCTTTCGTATCCCTTTGCTCCATGCCCTCAGAGGCTTTGGACTTAGTTGGTGAACTGGTCCAGAGAGGCTGGCGTTCACCAACTTTTCTGACACAGCTGGATTCTGAATCCATTTTCCATTTTGAATCCTTATCGGACTTGGAATCTGATTCTGTCAGGTCCAAATACAAGAAAAAGGACAAATTTTAGTTGTAATGTGAGAGACTGGTTGTTGTTGTTGTTGTTTTTTTTAGGATCCAGTCATTGCTGTCCAATGAAGAAGCTTGTAAGGTATTTAAACCAATTGCTGAAAGAAATAGGTGGGGGAAATTGTGAGCAGAAAAAAAAAGATGTCTGAGAAAGCTAAAGGACTGTTGCCATCAGACACCAGCAGGTAGGTAGGTAAAATAAACATTTATTATTTTCCTATTGTAGAAAACAAAAAACTGCAACATAGCA
Organism: Fundulus heteroclitus; assembly: GCF_011125445.2. Classification (NCBI taxonomy): domain Eukaryota; kingdom Metazoa; phylum Chordata; class Actinopteri; order Cyprinodontiformes; family Fundulidae; genus Fundulus; species Fundulus heteroclitus. The sequence continues at coordinate 15,765,617 of NC_046362.1, forward strand.
ATAATTAAGCTACTGTCTTCTGACATTTTTTTTTTTTTGCTGTACTCACCTATTTTAGAAGGGTGTATATCCTGCCTGGGTTGAAGAGACATAATCTTGTGCTCAACTGACATACAAAGCAATCTTGGTTGAAACACTGAATAAAAGGAAAAAGAAAAAAAGAAAAACAACATTACCAGAACATTGAAATTCTGCACGAAAACTGTAGTTTGACTCTAAATATGGTTTAAGAGAAAGTTTGGAGGTAGTCATTTACAAGGAGAAAGCAAGAACTAGAAAGCAAACTGAAGCGTTTTGCCTGGAGCGTGACAGAGTTGTGAGATGTGAGTCAACCTGGTTCCAGGTCATCTTCAGGTAGATCCAGAAAGTGCTTTCCCTTTGCTTCAGTAACCTGAAGACTCTCTAGAGGTCCAGAAATGTTTCTCGGATGTTTCACCTACACAGAGTGTTTCTAGAATTAGTGCTGTACAGTGTTCACTGGCTTTCCAATAAACTAATCTATAAAAGATTGACTTTTATTTTGAAAAGAACGCAAAAGCTTCATTTTGAAAAGTGTTATATATGAAATACAGAGGCTTTCCTTCTGAAGAGTTTGTAAAATTCATTTTGAAAGGCCAAATTATACTTCGTCGATCACTGGCTTATACATATTAACAACATTAACATTATATCCATCAAGACAGAGCAAACATCATCTGCGATGTTAAAGTTAGGTGATATTCTCCATGGTAGATAGCTGCAGACTGTCAACACCAGTCTGAGACCCAACACCACTCTGAAGCCAAGTTTACACTGTGGGATTATAGGATTACAGGCCATATATAGGTTACTGAGGGTTAGGGTTGGGGGTTATGGCATGAACACTCTAAAATCTGACACGTTCACCTTACTTTAAATTTTTAAAATCAAAAATATAACCTTATTTACATGTGTGCGTAAACTCTAACTTCTGAAGCCAGATTTTTTTTTTCATACATGTCAAACGAAAACAAAAAGTCTTTTATTCTTTGAGCACCTGAGCAAAATCACCTGTTCCAGAAACATTAAATTAAATGCAGAATACTTCTGTACATTTTACAGCTTTACATCCATTAGCTCTTCTATTTACAGTAGAACTGAATTAAGGAAGGCTCTGCTGGCGCTAATAACACTTCTTTATCGCTGGAGCTGACTAGACACAAAATATGTGCAATGTTTAGTTACGCTCAAGCAACAACCACAAAATGCTAAAGAAATGCTTAAAAGTACAGTGTTCCATAAAATATTACTGAAGCCAACATGATTGAACAAATGACTTAAATGTAAAATTGAAAACCGATTGTCTTAAAAATGTAAGTGTAACTAAGATGCATTAAATTGTATTCACTGTAAAAAGTATGCAATATTGTTGCCTCAAAGATTTAAGTGAACTTATAAAATTTTAGTATGTGTAAGTTGCAAACATTAAGTTTGCACAACTCTATGAACTTGATAATTTTGAATAGACTTAACTTAATGGTGACAGTAAGCTGTTTTTGGGGAGTCAGCGTTTAGAGCTCATCTGCTTGCAGGGAGTATCCCGTCTTGATGCCAAGCTACTTTTCATATTTCCTTATTATGTGTCCAAGGTTTTAATCATGTAATTCTGCAATTGTAACTTGTAAGACGTATTTCTTAGGACGCTGAGACTCTTTATCTGGGTGACGCATTATGTTTCATTCACCCAACAGCAGATCACAGTGTTCAACTTACAGGATTAGGAAGTCCTGTATTCTATAACATTGAGTAGATCCCATTAATCATAACAGCAAACTTCACTTGTGGTTTTTGTCTGACCACACCCAATGTCCAAAAAATAAGCCAATGAGGTTAAACTGATCCGCGCAAGTCTCCACCTCTTTCAAATACTTAGTATGGGTGGACTCAACTTAAATATTTTAAGTTATCAAGCATTTTCTATCTGACAGTTTATAGCACTTATTTAAACTAAGCATAAACAAGTTCAAAAGAATTGAGTTCTGCTCACTTGACATTTTTATTTAAAGTGAACGTTGCATTTTACAGGGAAAGCAAGGAGGTTATGAATCGGGAAAGGACAAACTGGTAGGGCCCGCAGCACCGTTCTCTGACAACTCTTCTCAGTATTTTAATATTTACTCATGTGCGAGGATTAGCTAACACGATCATCTTTGTTGGACATTACAACCATTGGTATATATCACTTTTACATGCCTCTCCAGGACACAAACACCCTGCTCTACATAGGCCACCATTCCTGCAATACTACAAATAGCATGCCAGCCACACTTTTTAGTACTAAATGCTGTAATAAAAGCATATTGCATGCTATAATATACAAAAATACAAACAAATATGCTAACATGCTGGAAATGGCAATAAAAGCAGAGGTATGGCCTGATTTAAGATAATCAGGTAGATCTTCAGCCATGTAGAAGACTTTTCTACTTCTAAAAACTCCAAGTGTCTGCTCCTCCAGACTATTTTCCCTGTGTCCTCATGTCATCTATTTGTTCTTCTCAAACCACTGAGCACTGTGACAGACCATGGGTAGTAGCCAGGTGCTGGAAGACTCTCCCCTCACAGGCACACATCTGTTTCAGACGGAGCTGGGGAAAAAAGGTGCCACCTTTAGTAAAATTGCAAAAATGCAAAAAGCCCATCCCCTGGCACAGACGCGGAGCCGAAAAAGAACTGGGCTCAGTTTGCAGGAGGCGGCAGCCGGCAGCGAGCCAGTTGTTAGCAGTTGGGGAGGCTACGGCTGTCTTATTGGCATGCAGGAACAGGTAGTCGATTCTGTCTGGAGACAGCTGTAAACCAGCCGTCCATAGCGCAGCAATCAGGTGCCTGTTTCTTTAGGAGAATGCTGATGTGCTACAATCTGCTGTTTTCCGCTTTCTCTAGCCAGCAACACCATCTCTCTCTTGGACCAGAGGGACAGTTTTGGCCTCTATTTGTCATGTCAGGCACAGATTAACTAAATCATATTGGCAAAGAAAGTGCGTAAAATAAAAAAAATAAAAAATCTGAAACTAATGTCGACCTTTGTGAAGATTCATTTGTTTGCTTTAAGGGCTGGATGTCATCACTGAGTCAAGTGACCTTTATGTCATAGTTGGTCTGAGCAAGAGACTTGAGGAATCTAAATACAGACTTCTAGCATTACTCTTCACCCCAGTATAAAGTGTCTGAGGATTACAGGAGTAAGAACTGATAAAGGTAACATGTTTTTCTACAAACTGTGTCAGAAACATGAAGCATTTCAGTTTTATTAAATCCTCAAATAGAATTGAAATGAGCTCAATTAAAAGGTACACTGATCCAATGCATGATTAAAGAAAATGGTGGTACTGGTAAAAGATTAGGTAAGGCAGCAGTAATACAAATTGTACACCAGAGCTACCCCCCTAACCTTAAAAGGTGAAAAAAGGGTTTTAACAGGTTTGTCTGTAGAGGTTGTAGTTTTAAATTAATATCATTCAGGCATCAAAGCAAATGTCTCTAACTTTTGTTTTTTTAACAAAATACTAAAGTACATAGTTTTTTCGATGCACATGTAGTAATACAAGCATGTAAAACTGAGAGTTTTCAGTATAGATGCATTTCTTTAGATGAAAAAAATATATATAATTTTTCCCTGAGAGTTACAAACAAAGGCAAGATAAGGCCATGTCATTCTCTGGCCCACCGGTTGCTGCATGTCAGTAAAATAGATAATCCCCCCCCCCACCAAAAAAAAAAAACAACAACAACATATAAAGCACTAAAACTATTTGTGCAGTTTCAAAATGCACAGTAACTTAACTGTTGACCTATCAGCCCAAATCCTTACATCTAACAAACTGGTTTAACTGAAAGTGTCAAACATCCTCCACGATTCAAAGGTTCCCTGGCAGACATGATGGTTGCAGAATGCTCATAAAACAACATTTCATGGCTCTCATAAAACACAGTTTGTCATCTTTAGTGTACCAACTGGAACCGGGTGCTCATCTGTATCTTTTTCGGTTGTCTGTTTCTTGTCTTTAGAAAACAACAGTTCCTTTTCGGACTTAAAGGGTTAGGGGTTTGACGCTAATGACTTTGCAAATGGACCCTCTATTTTTATTTTCTTCAAAAAGACTAGAAACGGTTATAATCTACGGTATCTCTGAATCTCTCATCATCCATAACCCAAGCCACCACCCGAGGGATTTATCGTGGACCCTGATGGACACAGATTTAATTTTCTTCTGCAAGATTATTGAGCGATCGCTTTGTGATATTTGTATGTAAGAACTGCAATGTTGGGTGCAAACGAAAGAGGGCCACCACAGTGATTAATATTTGTGTCAAGATAAATAGACTTATTAGATGCATTTGGGATTATGAAGGGCAAAGGCCAACTACCCAATCTCAAATGGCCCAGCTGTGTTACAGCCTCATTTCAGTTCTGACAGCACTCTTTACATGTGTGGCGAAATGGGTCTTTGATTTGTTTTACAGTACACAGAAGAGGAACAGCTCGGACATTGACAAGACACAGGGGCAGCTGTTGCAGGAGGAAAAGATCCCTCATCCGCTGGGCACTTATGTATGGATAGACGCAGTATAGGGACCTTGTGTTATAAAGAACCTCACCCACCCTGCATATGGACCGTCACCCCCTCTGCTCAGGAAGGAGGTGGCAACGCATCAAAACCAGAACACAGACACTTTCAAGTCAAATTTGGAAGACTCAAGAATTTCCTTTAGTCACAAAGCTTATGCCTCCTGCTGCCTCTCTGTTATTATATGTTATATTTTGTGTTATTGATGCCATTTAGAAAACCACTTAGCATTAATTTATTAAAAATTTTATTTTAGGTAACTTCATGTTTTATCTCTTTATGTATTCGGACGCTTTAATGTAAGCTGGTAGAATTGAATAATCCATCCAATCCAACTTTATTTATAAAACACTTGAAAGGAGCTATAAGTAATTCTGACACCTTGTGGCTCGGATCGGTAACACAGCTTGCCAATCACAACAAGCTAATATGCCGTTTTTAAACGGTGTGTTGCAGTTGTGAAGCTTTACTTCCACAGGATAGGTATGTGATCCTGTATTATGTTCTATTTCTGGTCCGCTTCTCTTACTGGCCTCCATGTTTGCAGGCTGCTGCTCTTTTTACAAAACAAAATACCAAACACTGCGCACCGTGTTGGGAACCCTGGGAAATCTATTAAGATTGGCTCAGGATCCAGGAAGAAAAGACGGGCTACATTCTGAACCGAAGTCGTTCCGCACCGTACCTCTAGGTTTGAAAGGAGAAAAACGTGACTAAGACATTATTGATGGAGAGGACCGATTGTTTATAGGGAATGATACCTCCATACCAGGTGACAAATGAGAATGATTAAGGTTGATTTTACAGTAAATATCTTACTTATAGCGCCTTTGAATTACCAAAGGGACCAGGGTGTTGTACAAAATACATTAGAAAAGTGTATAAATTTAAAAAAAAAAATCTCAACAAGGTATTTATTATTTTATTGCCATATTAGATTAGTCCAATGTTTTAGTTACCCACAATTTTATTAGTTTAAGTGTGACATAATTTATGAATTCATGTAGCATTCCACATTGATTTTCTCTTTTTTAAAGATTAACAATTTTGCTAAAGCTCTGCTACAATAAAACCTTAACAAAACAATATGAACAGGTTGGATGGAAATGATCATAATCATGAGATGAGGTGCACCTTGGACAGGTTTCCAGCCCATGTAACACTGAGACGTACAGAAAAGACAGCTGTGATGCACACACATACACTAGGGGAATTTAGAATGACCAATCCAGTGAGAACGATCCAGTCCAGGTTTGAATCTTCTAAATATTGTAGTTTTTGAGCTGGACCATCCATAATGTGGTCCAGATGCAAAAAAAAAAAAAAAAAAAAAAAAAAAAGTTAACGAATCAAATAAGGGTCTGACAAATTTGAAAGATTCTGCTATTAGTGTAGATTAATCTACTCCAGGTTTAATAAGTTTAGTTTTTAAAGATGCTCAAGGTAGTGAAAAATTAGGTAGAATTGCCCTTTAGCCGTTCCCTAAATCAGACGCCAACCCCAGTTTTGTACCATTTATCCTGTGTGTTTAATATGTGATACACTGGAATAGTTCCTTATCTTTTACAAAGTGTGTGTGGACAATAGAGGAAGAATGTACCTTTCTTTCAGGCAGAGCTCCATGAAACTTCTTTCTTTGAGAATGCACATCAGGGAGACTCTCAAGACAGGGTTTCCTGTATGAAGGCATTCTTTACGAATCACAGTTCAAAACTCTTCCACAAAAAGCTGCCGTAATTTGGCTACTGACCAAAGTGTTCCCACCATGACAAGCTTATCTTCAATTCACTTACCATTTATGAGTCTTTACAGTCTGTTTTTGTAAGTCTGCAATGGTTGGAAGAATCAGCTGCTGCTTGTTCACTGTTTTCCAATAATCTTCTGTGTGTTTCTGCATATTACAAGTAAATACATTGTGATCCATGTCTGTTTTTTAATCAGTTGATTTGAGTTTTTTTTTAATCTAAACGTTATCCATTTTATTATAATATGAAGCTTTCTCACCATGAGGCTCCTTTGGGTTCTTCTAATGGCGTTGTCCAGAGCTTGAACATCCAGAGTTGCACCCTCATCGCTGGCACTGACATTTTTTTCAATATTGCATTTAAGTTGTCGTAAATCATGTTGGACCTACAATACAAAGTTTTGTGACGTGATGAACATAGCCCTAATAATGTCATGTAGCCCAAATCAGATTGTTTTTAAAACAAAAAGTAAGTAAAACATAAAATTAAGACCTGAAGTAAAACGTCTCCCATCTTATCTTCGTTTTTAGGCTTGCCAGCCATTATTTATTGGTGGTCTAATATCTTTAAAATGCGAAACAGTGGTCATGATAACCGAAAACAGTGTGCGGCTTAGCAATCAAAACTCTTGAAACATAGTCGTAACCACGACAACAGGACTTTAAACCAGTTAGAGTTACCCCCGGTGTATAGCTGTCAGGCATCTGCTCTTGGAAAAAAAAAACAAAAAAAAAAAAAACATTTGTTAACATGCTGTAGGTCTTGTGAACGGAATATTCCCGATTATGTTCATATTTAATCGTCACTCAAACAATTTGCGTAGAAATTATTCAATAAGTGAACGCCTTGATTACAGTGTAGCCCTGCAAGACAAATAACAGGGTTAAACATTCCCATCAATTTTCCACCTAGGAATTTGTTGAGACATTTTTAATCATATTATAATATTTACATTATTATTATTAAAATATATCATGGCCAAGAACTGTACAGTAGACACATTTAAAGGCTTTTTATTGACGCGTCTTGAGTCAAGTCCACCGGAAGTGACGTACGGCGGAACTCGGGGTTCAAAAGTTATCGAAGTTAGCTACACCGTAAGCTAGCCGCTGGAAAAGCGATCTCTAAATATTAGAGCAATGTCCTCGACAGAAGAAAACACGGACATGGTTCTGCCATGTGTGCTTGTCACTAGCTGTGACAGCGAATTTAAAGAGGAAGAGCTGATAAAACGTAAGTTTTCGGGGCACAACCAGCCTGATTTAGCAGGAAAGCTAACGATAAACAAAGCTAACTGAGCGGAGCATCTGACCTGAGCTATAGTATAATAATCATAATAATCATAATCATAATAATGCATAGTTTCCTGACGTTTGAGCCTTCCGAGTGACGCTTGGAGTGAGACAAAGACTCTTAAACCTTAAAAAGGGATTCAAAATTTGAAATCAGAATGTCACTGGTTTAAATATTCACAAAATAAACATTTGTACAGATTAGGAAACTGCTCGAAAGACGGCACCCAGTGTATAAGCACCCCTGCATATTTATTTAGATTTGTGTGTGTGCGCGCGCGATCATATCAAATAGTTTCCATATGCATTTGCGTCTCAAAAATTTGTATAAGGTGTAAACATTTATCTTTGTAAATATAAAGTATTTTTCCCCAGACACGTGTTGCGGATCATTAATCAATTAATCAATTACAATATAAAAATTAACACGGGTAAACACGAAATACAACTTTCAGCTGATGAATTTGTTTAAGGAAAAAAAAATAAAACGATATTTAGAGCAACATGGCCTTATTTGGATTTTTGCTTTTTTTTACCCCACTTGTTATTTCATGAATCATTTAACAAAATTCAAGAGGATTTAAAAGACTCATCACAAATGACCTCTTCATGGCAGATGTTGCTGGCGATCAGTAGGTGTAGCGGGCAATTACGTTTTCACATATGACCAGTAGGCTTTGGATATCTGTTTTCCCCTTATACAATGAAATCGGTTCAAAATTGAGGTTCTGTTCACTTTGTTTTTTTTTGTCTGATGTTAACATTTAATTGTTTTACTTAATTATTTAAGTTTTGTTAAATGAAATACTGCTTTTGCCTAATATTGTGTCTGTGATTTTTGAAATTTATTTATTTATTATTATTTTTTTGCCCCCCTCTCAGAAATACTAAATTCACAGACTTTGCCTCAGCCGACAAAGCGAGAGGAAACAGTTGTTTGGTATCCTTGGACCATCAATAACAAATATTACACGGCAGACGTGCAGCTGTGTGTCGTACCGAGCACGTATCAAATGTCTTCAGAGATAGCCCAGTCCACGCAAGCTTTCATCGCTTACTTTGATAGTAAAGTGGTACGTTACCTTACGGACAATATGTACATTTGAAGCGCATAAACATGTCAGTGACGTATGTTTGCTATTTGAAGGAGGACGGCTTGGAAAAGCTAAATCCCTGGATTCCTGTGGTGGAAGATCTCAGCCCAGAGGTGCTCATTCTCGTGTGCGACAGAGTCTGTGAAAATGGTACGTTAAAAGGAGCCCGCCCAGTGGGCAGAAAAATATAATTACACACACACACTTGATACTGCGTCAGGAAGCACCTGAGATATAATTTGTGCTTTAGGTGTCACCAGGCACGAAGCGCAGCAGTGGTGTTTGTCTCACGCGTTTGAGCTTGTGGAGATCAATCCACAGGAGCTACCAGATGAGGATGGTGAGTCGCGCGTGGAGAAGTACGTCCGCCCGCCCGCATGGCCGAGTCCTATCTGACTCACTTCTCGTCGCTGTTGCACATTTCAGATGACTTTCCAGAGTCTACGGGAGTGAAGAGGATCGTTCAGGCGCTTAACGCCAACGTGTGGTCCAGTGTGGAGATGAAGGACGGTGAGAACACGTTCTGCGGACGTCTTCAGTTGTGTATGTGGCCAACGTGACGGTTCGAATCTTTGTCTAACAGGTCACAATCAGGGTTTTGGTCTCATGAGCAGTTTGGTTGCTTCCAGACATAACAACCCACGCCACAGCCAAGATCCACCGGTTAGATGGCATTTATTTGATTGTGTATTTATGAGAGGAAAATGTTTGTTGCCTCGTTTTTACATTCTCGTTTTATGTTCTTAAGTGAATAAATTGTGTTCAACAGATTTTAAAAAGGGCCCATTTGAAGAGACGCTAATGCCATTTTTTTGTGACAGTCCTGCAGCTTACCAGCAGAGGGCACACTCACCAATGAGGAGGCCAAACACACAGACAATAGCGCAAACCAGGGCACACAGGAAGGCTCAGTAGTAGGCAAGTAACATTCTTTTAAACATTTACCAGACTAGTTTATGAAGTTATTTTCCATGCTACTCTATAAACAGAATGTTTGATCCTTGCAGATGCAATGACCGACTTAGACATACAGGAACTCGCCAATCTTACCGCCGGTGATGCAGACGCAGAAAATTTTGAGCGCCTCTTTACAAAATTAAAGGAAATGAAAGGTAATTGGAGAATTACAAATAAAAAAAAGTTTAAATGAAGGTTATTATATTCTGTTGCTGCCTGGTGTTGAAGTTAAATATTTTTGATATTTTTAAAATCTGTGTCTTATATAACCTAACGTGTATTTGTTGGATTTCACCGTGCAGATAAAGCCTCATCGTTACCACATGAGCAGAGAAAAGTTCATGCTGAAAAGGTTAGTGACTATATTGTGGGGTTTTTTTTTTTTTGGCTCAGTTGAAGCAAGATTGGCTTGGAAGTATATCGTACGACATAACACTTTCTACAAGATAAAGAATATTTAGGGTATCAACACAAAGCATGACATAGTGGCGAACATGATGCATCATTTTCAAATTTTGTTACAGAAACAAATCTCAATAGCAAGGCTCTTTTGCTTTGCTACCCCTAAATATGTTTATACATGCCGCACTTTCCAGATTTGTATCCTTTCACTTTAACTTCAGTTGTGTGCTACTTTATGTTGATCTATCATCAGGGTTAGCAACTTCTAAAGAAATTATATTTAGAGTCACAAATCCTACACAAGTTTTAATAACTGGTTTATAAGAACTTTTTTGTTGAAATAAAAAAAACTAAAATTTCTCTTTTTAGTAGACTCATTCAACTGGACAGACAGTCATTTACACTTGAGTAAACTTTCGTTGAGAGGATCTGGGTAAAAACAAAGCAAAATAGAAACATTATGAATATGTAATATAAAATAATGAGAAGTATAAACTTTTTAAGTAGAATGGGGTCATTTGACTATTTTAAATATTGGAAAATTAAGCAATAAGTAATCTGTAAGTATGCAAAGTCTGCATTCAAATATTGGGGAATAATACTTTATTTGTGTGATTTTTTTATGGTGAAAAAGCTGAATGGAAATAGAATTAATAATCATCTTTATATAATAAAAACATATCTTTTGGGGAAAAGGTTTTGAGTCACAGTGACAGGGCAGCAGGTTATAGTCTCCTGGTATATCATCTAAACTCCAAAAATAAAGTTTTTGTGGTTGTAACATCACAAAATGTCATGCTCCAACCACAAATAGATGTGGGATAAATACTTCATATAACCCTCCAGTTGGGAATTTCTGTTTGCTCAATATAAGGGATATAAATGAGTACAGAAAGGAAAACACTTGTATGAAAAGGGTTTTGTTTTTCTCGTTTTCCAGGTGGCAAAAGCCTTTTGGATGGCCATTGGTGGCGAAGAAGATGAAATAGATGGTTTATCTTCAGGTGAAGACAGCTAAAGTCGGTTCTCAGTGAATCCATCTTGGCTCCTTTTGATCCCGCCGTTTTTTTCTGGGGTCCACACAGGTGTCGACGCTTGTGGATGTCCTGGTCTTAGTCGGAAGGTGGATTTCCTTAAAGATGGCACTGTAAGAGTAGTTGTATGAGATTCGTAGAATGAAACGATGTATGCTGAAATCCTGTTTAGCAGGTGAGCCATGAGTGGCCCCAGTCTTTACTCGTCTTCTCCTCCCTCCCCCCCTGGGTTTTTTAATGTGCTTTGGCCCCATCAGATCCTCAATACGTGGTTGTTATGGAGGGAAAAAAAATAACATGGGACATTTGATTCACATTTGTTTGTAGGTACTGTCAACATGTATTTTTGTTACATATGTGCCTTATCCATGAAGACTTGACGCACATTCTGAAAAATCAACATAAAGCCAGTTTTTTTTTTTTTTAGTTTCATAGTGACTTTTATGTATTTATTGTGAACACTATCTCTCAAGTGTGTGAACTGCTCAGTTTGGTTCAACCTAATAAAATATGCAGAAATGGAACAACTCTCCAGCAAATAAAATGAGTAGTTGAAGTAAAATGCAGCATCGGTGGTCTTTCTATTTTTCAGCCTAGACCAGGGGTCTGCAACTAGTGGCTCTTTGGTCCTCCGACACTGGCTTTTTATAACTTTGGCCAAAAATAAAGGACCAATTAATGTTTTTGAATACAGATGTAATCATGCAGTTTTTCCATTTTGTTTCATGAAATGATCGCATTGAATTTCAAAACAGAATGACAGTAAACACAAGTAATATTTCTTTAGACATTTTTCTTGTCAGCTGGGAACTGGGTTTTTATTTTTGCATCATTTCCTACAAATATGAACATTGCATAGATGAAAATGTATCCATCTTTGAAGTTTCATGTTTTTCATTTTAAAAAAGGGAATGAAATGGTGGTTCTTTGAAGAATGACAATTTCTCTATTACATTTTTATCAAAAGTGATGTTTTTTTTCTTTATTGAAATGTCATGTAACATTTGTTGCGCTAAATGAGTTTTATTTAGCAGGACTGAAGGGGAAAATTGCTCTTTGGATCGTAAAGGTTGCAGACCCCTGGCCTAGCCGGTGCCTGGCAAACGTAATCACATCCCTTAACTTTTCCCTGTCCTCTCAAACCAATGAATTCACTGGACTTTCATTTGATAGATCAACATCTAGTGCCAAATTTTGCAGTGGACTGAAAAAGATTAATTGTGCTTTGGGCAAACAAAAATGTGAAAAATAATTGTCTCTGTCCGATATGTTCTAATTATGGCCCCCAGCTGCTGTTCCTTCACCTTTCATGAAATCAACAGCAGTTTTATTGTGGGTAGGAAAGCAGTTTCGGAGTGCTGTGCCATTTTCGGACAGCCTTTAACTCAAACACCGTTCCTTACTGACTGCACTAGAGGATGTTTGTCAAATTACGTCACATCTGCTAGGAGTTTCCCGGATGTTCGGACAAGCTGAGTACAAACTACAATGGCAAAAACTGCAATTCCAGTCATTCTGGAAGATGACAACATCCCGGGAGCTTCATTTCAATCTGCTTCAATCGGGAAACCAAGCATCGAACAGCTGAAACCTTGTTTGAGATGTAGAGGCCTCAAAATGAGCGAAAAGAATGCAGTATCAGTAGAAAGGTAGGAGAAACTGTCCTTGTGCACAACGGATAAAACGCGAGGAAGAAATCCGCTGAATCTGCGTAGAATTACAGCTAATACAAAGGCTATATTATTACAGGCTGTGTTTTAAAATATAGGGCTTATTACAAAAAAATAGACTTGAAGACAGCAATTATAGCGAACGCAGAGATGCACAGCTAAGGAGGGAGATTCTGTTTGAAGCACAGTCATGCAGATCCCAAATCTGGTCCTTATGAAAGAGCGGCAAGAAGTCAATCAATGCTGAAAGGAAGCCACAAGGCTAAACACGTGGGTGAAGGTACTAAGAGACTAGATCAGAACTTTTAGGCCTACATTTAAAAGGCTAAGCGTGATGGAAAACTAACGGCGCGCATCGTCATGACTACACCATCTGTATCAGGTTTCGGTGTGGTAGCAGCATCATGCTGAGCAGCGGCCATATATCCAGCAGGGATATGAAAGCTGGAACCTGCAGCACAATTCAGAGTTGACTTTCTACCTCTGTCACTTTCTAGTGGGAGGCAGTTATCAGGAGATGGGTTTGGAATCATATTTATAGATTTTAAAGAAACACTGGAGACTCTCGTGTCACATTTTAATAAAATGTCACATTTATAACAACTTGTTTCAGTCACTTGACAAAGGGAAGAAAAAAAATGCTACATTTGTGTAAGACTTGGCCCAGAAAAGCAACTACAAAGACTTGGGGAGAAACGGAGGTCTACCGACTACATAATGCACTAAAGTACACAGCATTTAGGCTACCACCATGTCGGTGTTATGGATCACATGGGAACATGGTTTCTATGTACTGTAAGTGCAGGATGAACATGGTGGAACCAGAGACGGCGGTCAGTGACAGTGAAGTTACACATGCCTTACATTAGAACACGGCACATGTGATAAACAGTGTTTTTCGGGCGAGCGATCACTACAGCATTAAAGCGATTAACACAGACAACTGGACGCGCATCATTTACTCACAAGGACAGAGTTTCACAATAGGTTAACTGTTGGTAAAAGAAATAAAAAGTAGCGTTTCCTGCGTTCATCTCGATGTCACATGGTGTCGAAATTCAACTAACCTCTTCTGAAGACAAACGCGGTCTGCCACATGCCTCCATTAAGAGTTAAATTATGATGCAGAAATCTGTTCCAAAAGTGTGCAGCCAGCTGACGTAGGGTTGAAGCAAACTTTATGCAACTCAAAAGTCTGTGGTTGTTAAAGTCTTATGAGTCAGCCTTACAGCAGACGTCCGTCGGGATTTCAAGCATTATTCCTATATGAAATTACAAGCTCTAACCATTTATGTACAGTCATATTTAGGAAATCATAAAAATATATTCCCATGCCAGACCATATGCAAAAATAACTTTTACTATGTCTCTTTCACAGAAGAAAATAGTTCATATGTTTTTATATATATATATAGAAACAATAGTGCTTTTTTTTCTTTGTGTAGACAAAAATACCAATCGAATCATAAATTAGATCATTTATATAAATAAAGGAAGTAGTCTCTACTTAAAACACCAATTACATGAACGCACAACTTAATACTTTTCATATGATTTCATGTGTCATGTCATAAACTCCCCTCTCCATTCAGTGTTCGGGAGTCAGTGAAACACTGATGGACACAAAACTATTAATTCATTGAATTAAAAGAAATTGGTTGGCCAAGCTAAACCTATAACATGATCTAAGCTTGGGGAAGACATTTCAAATGTCTGTAAGGAATAAAACCTGCATTACTAAGTAATGACATGGCTGAATGAGTGACAAGGTCAGTTTGATTCGTCTTCTCGAATATAAAACAAGTGCCAAAATCTAAAGAAAACTATTCTTGCAACAACCATCTGGTTACACGCAACGACACAAAAATATCTTAAATGGACTGAATGTTTTTGCACAGGAGAGAGGCCATTCAGATATATTTGCATCTAAAATTAGAATGTCATTGAAACTTTCATTTAAGTAATTCAACTCATTAAAATTAAACTCTTTAAAACACAGAAAAATGGGTGCAAAGCAAATTATTTATGTTCATTTTGATGATTAAGCTTACAGCTGAAAAAAACTAAATTCAGTTTCTAAGAAAATTTGAATAAGATAAAATTATTTTTTAATTTTATGAAAACGTAATGCGATGATCCAAGCAATTATGGCAAAGGTTGTTGGAGGAACACACTAGGAGGGTTAGCCACAGAGAGCTATTGCTAATGAAGCTGGCAGTTCAGGTCAAGAAACATTAAGCAGAACTCTGGGCTGATTGGGCGAAGCGACACCTAGTGTCCGCCTACCAAAGGTTGGTTTTAGCCAATAACAGTATCACATTAAAACATAAGTAGCAGGTGCTATGAGAAACCACAAGAAGGTAAGCTAGTCAAGTAACTTCTTGCTGCTCTTCTTTTCAAAGAAATCGGGGATTCTTACAAACAGATGCGATAGCAGCAGCTACGCGTACGTCCTCTCACGCTGCCATATTTATGTTGGCTCGGCCGCTCTTGCTTTCGGCGCACCAATATGTCCCGCCTTAAACCACAAAACTGCAACGTGATTGGCCTGAACCGTTTTTGGTTCGGACACAACGGGTTTTGAAGCCTGAGCGGTACAAGATGGATTCTCGTGTGTCTGTGAGCGCACAAAGGGTTACAGCGAGAATTCAGCTTGCAGGCAAGGTTACTCGATCAGTCTTCAGTGATCCAAAGTCCTCCTATCAGATCAAAGTAAATTTCAGATCCAAGTTGTTGGAGGATCGTTAGACAGGGCACAGAGCGCAAGCTGCTTGAGGTCCTGTGTGAAGTTTCCAGTTAAATGCAGAGGACTAAGTTTCTTTGGAATGTACAAAGTTGCAATGATAAATAAAGATGATTACCATCATTTCAGTAGGCCAACGTTCTACCCTAAAAATGCTGTTTAGTAGTTTTATGTGCCATTCTAATTTTCCAAGAAACTGAATCTTAGGTTTTTCATTATCTGTCAATCATAGTCATCAAAAATAACAGAATCAAACCCTGGATATAAATCACTCTGGTACATCTATACAAGATATTATATATCTGAATTGAATTACTGAAAAAAATTTCCAAAGGCATTCTAACCCATTGAGGTGTAGTTAAATGAATAATGCTTCTTTCTTAATCACAGGCAAAACCCTGACTTTTCCTATGTGGTTTCCCCTCCGTTGCATGTTTGGGACTAGTTTTCCTAAGAGACACTGGAGCAGTGGATGCTGGGAGAGCCCATCTGTGTGAGGACCTTGTCCAGCCATTGCAAAGGACCATTAAGGTGCAGCTCTATCCAGCAGGGGGTGCTGGTCACCGTCTGACGTCTGCAGAATGAGACAATCATTAGTGTGTTATTACAAACGGGCTTCTTTATACTGCATCGTAATGCTAAATATGTCCGTGTGAAACAGGTCATGGCTAATGTAAATATATATACCCTACTCAGAAGCTTTAACTGAATAAATCCTCACAGTCCAGCCAACTTTGCAGGTGAATCCTGCAAAGTTGGCCCCCCGCGGGCATTTCTGTCCCTCTGTCACAGCTGCACCCTTCCTTCCTTACTGACGCCACAGAGTTGAAGGCATTTAAGAGGCTTTACCTGTACTCAGCTCCCCAGCCCTTCACAAAACTCATGCGAATGGTGCACATCCTGGTAAGCTGGTAAACTGCCTCGAAGCCCTGGTTGACTGACTGAGCGAGGAGGGCAGCAAACTCTTGGTTGTTGAAAATCTTCAGGTTGCATCCTGGCAAACAAATATATCAGACTTATTGGTACAGAAGATCAACTCAATTTTGTTTTGTATACTCTAGTTTCAACGGCCGCCCTGGTGGAGTTAGGTAAAAAAATACACTCCACATTTATAGCAGTAACATATTCTCACACAAAAATCCAACCTTAAATGTGACTACATTCACTATGTGAGGGCTGGCTTAACACATTAACAAGTGTGTATTTTACATTAAATGATGTCCATTGATCCAGTATTCCTGGATCAGTGCTTCTGTACTCTTTTGTATCTCTGCTCTGTCTTATCAAACCCCCAGTCAGTCGTGACACATGGCCGTTCTGTTAAAGGGGAGTTTTCCTCTCCACTGTCGCTTCATGCATGCTCAGTGTGAGGGATTGCTGCAAAGCCTACAACAACGCTGACGACTGTCGCCTGTGGCTCTACGCTCTTCAGGAGGAGTGAATGGTGCTTTTCAAGACCTGATGCAATCTGCTGGGTTGTCTTAGATAAACTTTTTTGACCAATCTGTCTGTATAATTGATTAAATAGATATTGAAAGCGCCTTAAGATGACGTGTTGTTAATTACCGCTATGTAAATAAAATTTAATTGCCCTACACTTGTTGTTCCCCATGGCTTTAAATACATTGTAAAGTACCATTTAGCCTATTGGACAGTACTCAGCCTCTCCTTCTTTCTATAATCAAATGTCCATAGTCTGGGGTCCTCTCTAATTCTGTCTTGTCTACAGCTCACCCCACAGGGTTTGGTTAGGTCTGGGGATTGAGACGATGGCCGACGTTTGTGTTGTCAACCATTTTTGTATCGATTTGGCAATGTGTTTTAGGTTATGATAACAAAAGTCACAATGATGAAACAATTCTAATTTTCTGGAAGAGGTAACCAAATTTTTTATTTTAAACTATCCTGGTATTTTAACCTTGATGTCAATCTCTCTAACAAGGTTACCCATAACCTAAGGAAAAGAAACAGACCCACAGCACCACAGATACTCTACCAGGGTAGGTATAAATGCTTTTCCACATACAGGTGCTGGTCATATAATTACATTTTTTCTTTCAATAATTCCACTCAAAAAGTGAAACTTGTATATTATATTCATTTCATCACACACACACACAACACCAGTCAGGTGTCTTAAATATCACAATATTCTAATTTTCTGAGATACTGAATTTGGGGTTTTCATTAGTTGTTTGTCAAAATTAAAAGAAATAAACACGTGAAATATATCAGTCTGTGTGTAATGAATGAATATAATATACAAGTGTCACTTTTTGAACGGAACGTTTTCATGGTATTCTAATTATATGCCCAGCTCCTGTATTCTGCAGAGTTTCAAACCAGACCAACATGGTATGCAAAACAACCAACTCTTGGTCTCATCGCACATTATCAGCTGTGCCATTAGGTGTGGAGGACACTGGATTATAGCCCGGATTAGTTTCAATGCTACATGCGTCAGTTTCACACTGACCTGGAGGTATTTTGCACACTGTGGCAGGATGCCACCCATATCGCTGGTTGCAGTTAGGACTTTGGACAAAGATGGCACTGTCACTGAGACACTCTGCAAACACTTCTCCTCCGATGTAATACAACCTCACGCCGCGTCCTGGAAAAGAAACAGAGAAGATTGTGTCCAAGCAAACAACCTGCAGATTTCTCCAAGCATAAATATGAAAAGGTGAAGACTGACTGAAAAAGGGTGGGAAAAGAAGGTACCGATGTGTCGCCGAGTGAGCTCTACTGCGGAGTTCCGGTTAACGTTGGACAGCAAGCCCAGGCAGAAGCGCTCCGAATTCGAGGGGTCTGTGAATCCATCTACTGTGAGGGAGGGCTGGGACGCGTGGAAGGTCTCTCCAACACGCTGGTTCAGCTCGTAGTAAGAGATGGAGCACCAGAAGGCTGATTCGCAGTACGTCACCGGCTGCAGGCCTGCATGAGTTGTGGAAAAATTAGCAGGTGCAAGCTCAAGTTCCTCATCAAGGATAATGATCTTATACTACAGACCAGCATCACTAAAACATTAAATTATTCTGCTCACCATGCAGGTGAGTTGCAATGTCCACAATCAAAAAAAAAAGAAGGAAAAAAGGTTATAAAGAGCAAAAGAAAACTCTCTTTTCCAGCCAGGGAACACAATTACAATATAACCTTGTGTGGTCATCTGCAGAATACGCGTATTTAAAAACACCTTGCAAAGCTTTAACTAAACTTTGATCTGTTTTACGTTTTGTCCCATTACAACAAACTTACAGTTTTTGTTTGTGATCTTAAGCGGTAGACTAACACAAATTAGTGCATAACTGTAAAGTGAAAGGAAAAGGATGCATGGTTTTTAAATGTACTGATAGTTTGTCACAAATTTAATTGTTTTAAGAAGCTGCCAATTTTGCATTTTTACTTAAAACTGACCAGTTTGGGGAGAGAAAATACAAACCTTAAACTGACTAATTATCCTGAAATGTATATTAAAGGCACACGTTCAAATTTAGATGAAGGGAATGGGACCAAGATGTCAAATATACACTCAAAGCAGATTGAATACCTCAATTTAAATTCAATTACTGTAAATATGCAGCAATACTGAATCCTGCATAATTTAAGAAGCTTTAAAGTGACACTAAAATAGAGCAACCAGTGGTATTTTTTCCACAAGAAAATCTCCACTGGCAATAAAATATTGTTGGAGAAACAAAGGAAAAGGAAAAAAAAAAAAAACTGCTCTGTCATTTTGCCCATTTTTCCCTTGAAGCCTCTGCAGTGGTTGCAAATGCGTCCAAAGCCGTATAAAACCACCAAGGCCCAAGCTGATCCTAAACTGGAAGATGCTACAACAGCAGTGTCAATATTAACCTTGAGGTTAGTAAAGTATTATTAGCATTATCAAAGGTGTATGGACCAAGACAGAATATCCTGCTTCTACATACATATATTTATTTTTAAGGTGGACAACTTGCAGTTATGATTGGATTGAGTTGACTTTGTTTAGTGCCTTGAGATGATGTGTGTTGTGAATTAAACAAATAAAAAGACTGAATGGATGAGGAAACACTAGAATTAGACGAAAAATTACTAAGACGGACAAGCCGCCTTACCCTCGATAAGAGTGTTGAAATGAACGTCACACAATAAAAAGAGAAATAAACAAATACATGAAAATAATTGAAAATAAAATTCAAATAATTGAGTAAAAGGTTTATTAGTCATGACAATAAAACTAAATAAGTATCGTAAATAAATGTCTGCAATTTGATTCTACGTTTCGTTTGCCACGACACCGCCCTGGGCCAGGTCGGAGTGCTGGCTGGCTCTCAAAGAGAAAAACAGACCCTTACCAGCAATAGTGTTCGCGGATGAAACGGGGTTGGGCGAATGGCTGGGGGAACCTGGAACAGAGCGCAGGGTTGACTCGCCATTACGATGAGGGGTGTTTAGCAAATTATGGCTGTGAAAGAGTAAATCGATATGACGGCTCACCTGTGTCCATGTTGTGGTTAACTTGGTGATCATTTGCCTCCCCATCCTCACTCAGATACCCTGGAGGGGGAGTTTCTGCAACACACAGCGCATTTTACATCCAACGCCTGTCAAACGTCACACTTTCAAAGACTAAAATCTTTGTTTATGCCTTTGGATTCAAACAATGGCAGTTTGTCTCACACGCCGGTAAACATTTTGGGACAGATAGCATTTAAATGAAATTAACAAAAACAAAGATGGATTTTTACCCAGAGATGTTCCAGCTTACAGTCATGCTCTCAAGGTTTTCTAACCTATTTTATAGCAAATCTAATGTATGCATGATTTTATTTATAGAAAGAAAGAAGCACAAAATCTCTCACCAGGAATATAGTTGCTCTGAGGCTCTATGCCGGAAGGGAAATTGGTATTTTCAGGTATTGACGGGCTGTAGTCGTCCAGTGGTGGAAACTCTGTGGGAATATCTGTGTGACGAGGCACTAACACAGGCGGCAAAACTGGAAAAGTGCAAAAGGCCACTTCAGTTCCACTCACTGTTCGTTAAATGAATTCAGCCAAGTGTAGCGCACGGCAATCCTAGCGCTCACCTGGTGTCTCCACCCTCTGGTAGTGGTAGGGGTTGACGCACACCTCATCCTTCTTGGTGTGAAAGGCAAACTCACAGTGGTCCACCGCCCTCAGCTCATGATGGGACTGCAGGTCCGGCCAGCGCCACAGGCGACAGTAGATCACGTGAGGAAGACCTTTTCGGTGCGAGACCTGCAGACGTCCATCCAGCGACCTGGAAACACGGATTTTAAACGTCCGCTGGTGAGTGGTGAACACGCTGGTAAATTACCAACTTCCCGTGGTGAAGATGTTGCCGTTTATTTCTGCGATGTTACGCTAAGTTCAAGCAAACTTGAGAAAAGATAAACTATCCTTTTTAGACTTTAATCTTAGGAATCAGAATGAGCTCCATCAACCAAGTTTGTGCATAAAAAACAAGACATTTAACCTCTGGTCTCTATTTACTCTCAATACAATAAAACACCTGTTGCGCCTTACAAATGGGGAAAAAAATAATACGCATAGAATGGGAGAAGACATTAGATGACTTAGAAAAAATGAGCTACATAAAAACTTGACATTAGTTCCCTCCCTGCACTTGTAGTACCACACCTCCCAGTGACCACGACAGAAAAGGGACGAAAAAGTGCTAAATCCTGCAAAGGCATTTTTTCTGCTGAGCTGCAGGATGCATTGCATTGTATCTACTGCTGGTGAAGATTCTCAGTCATCCGGGTCATGATCATTCCAAAAAAAGTAAAATAAATAAATAAATAAATAAATAAACAACTGGACTTTTTTTCCGAAGTTTGAAGACGTTTCGCTTCCCATCCAGAAAACTTTGTCAATTCAAAGGTCTGCAGTAGTGTGGAGTTGCAAGCTTTGTATTATTGCCCAAATCTAAGCCACGACAAGCCCTTTTTGGGCAATAGTATAAAGTTTGGAACTCCACACTACTCCAGACATTTGAATTGACAAAGCTTTCTGGATGGGAAGTGAAACGTTTTCAAACTTCGGAAAAAAGTCCAGTTGTTTTTTTTGTGTTTTTTTTTACTTTTTTTGGAATTGTCTCTACTGATTCTTCCCTGTCCTATGCATCGTCTCACAACACACAAACCGACTAAGGCACATTCCTCATGTGTAGTGGAAAACAATAACAGTGCAGTAATTCTCTCCAGTGAATTGAGGGGCTAAAGCCTTGGTCATATTCTGAAGAACTGACAATAATCTAGGTTCCTACACTGATCAGCCAAAACATTATGACCACTGATAGGTGAAATCAATAACAGTTATTATATTTTTGTCATTACGCCTGTTCAAGCAGGGGATATATCAGGCAACAAGCTAAAACTCCTTGTCCTCAAAAGGTGACGGGTTAGAAACCGGACAAAACGAGCAAATGTGAGGATCAGAGTAGGCTGGACATGGACCGAATTGTTTTGCCTAGCATCTTCCAAACTGCAGCTCTTGTGTGGTGTTCCCAGTCTTGAGTGTTACTCTTTCCCTAGGAGCATGCAACCAAAGGGAAAAAAAATGACTCACAAGTTGCACAACATGTTTAAGCTGTTGAATTGGCCTCCAAATTACCCAGATTTGGATCCTCCTAAACCTGGTCGTCTAGGGGACCGCTGTCCTCCATCTTACAGGTGCATTTCTGCTCCTGTTTCACATGATTGCAAAACCTCCTCAGCAGCCCTCAAGTGCTAGGAAGGCAGGTACGTTGAAGGCAGGTGTGCGGCAGGATGGGAAACAAACAAAAACACGCAGGACAGCACGTCCTGAGGACCAGGATTAATGATCTACACTACAGTATACAGTTTTTGGCAGCAAAAGGGGGACCAACATGCTCTTACGCAAGCGGCCATGATGGTATTTTCCTGATGACGAGGGGCTTCCAGTTGTTTGCAGTTGGGCCTATAAAACGGGTGGGAAAGAAATGTGGCTACTACAGTACTGAGAGTTTACCAAACTAGGAAAGTATCCGCTTGTGATACACTTCACCAACTAAAACATAATTCATTCAGTCCACTACAGAAACAGCCAATTGTCGAAGAGAAGCTAGCTGTCTGAGAGGGATCATCTTACCTTATGGAGGGGAGATCCCAAACTCAAACCTTTAATACAGCTTTCCCAGAGTGCAAACATCCTCTGTGAGTCAAGAGCTCTGCTCTGTGCCACATTGCCCCCTGTGTAAATCACATTTGTGAACTGTGGACGTGTTTATACAAGCGTTTATGAACTGCAGCTGATCACATTAAACCTTTACACAGACTCCTCTCTCCAGCTTTAGCTGTTTAGACGGACACTGGACAGACATGGGCTACCTCTGGTCCTCCAGAGCAGACCTGAGAATGAATAAACTCTAATTTGTCATAATAAATTGTGGGATGAAGGCGTCATATCTTTACAAGTGATCAACGTAACACAGGCTAGCCGCGTCTTCTAACCCTAAAAAATACAATAATTAATAAGTCAGTCGCCTGTTGTGATGATTTAACTGTTTTGTTTGCTGAGCTGTTATATTAGCGAGTTACCTGAATATACAAAAGGTGTTTTGTTAGCTAAAGCTAATGATAAAAAAACGACAATGTCGCTTTAAACATTTGATACACTTTACAGCTGATACGACAGAGAAAATACCGGTTAAAAGTTTTTGCTCTCCTGCTTTAACAACACTTAGCTGCTAATGCTAGCTCCTGCTAACTAGCATGCTAGCTCGTTAGCCTGTGGGCTAACGCTAGCCGTCATCAGCATCAACTGCTGGGGTAGAGCAACTTGTGCGAGTCTGCGCCCTGCGGTTTTACCTGGGGATGGTTAAGCATTTTGTGTTGACATTCTGTGTTGTGATGGCCTTTTCCAACTCCTCCAGCTGCCCCGTCCTCTTCAGCTTCTTTACGAGACTTTTGACCGCCTTTTCGCACCATTTCTCCTCCTGTCCGTTTTGCTCTCCTTTCTTCCAGCCCAGCAGCCTCTTGACAATCGGGGGAGTGAAGGGTAGTATAGACATGTTGAATGCCACCTAAAATCAAGAGGTTCCGGGGCTCTGATTTAATCTGATAACCTCCAGGGCTGCACACAGAACAGTTCGCTGCTCCCCTACTCAAGGTTAGGTCAGGTGTAGCTTCCTGGACTAAACCACCAGAGGCTGGTTGCTGCCGCCTGGGACTCGGCAGCAGCGGCTAGCGTCGCAGGTCCAGTCCGTTCAGATCGCCTGTGAGTCGGACTAGCAGCAGCAGCAGCCCCCGGTCCAGCCCGACTGCCTTCCTGCCTTCCTCCTCCTACCCACCAGTCAGCTGGTCTGCCCACCACCTGCATCCACACACATTGCGATGCAATGCAATGCGATACAATGTTATCTGATTAAACTTAATTGCATTTTTTTTACATTTTTATGCACAAATATACATGCATATGTTCATTTTTAATTATTACCGCATTTCTTTGAATCTGAGCTATTTTTAATAACTACTCAGTTTTTCTTATGCTGTAAATTTGCCCTTACACTCTTATTCTTACTTTTCTGTAAATCTGCATCACACCTGAAGTATTTATTACGGTGGCCGAGACGTGTAAAACCCAACATTACAAAATGTAAATTTGTTTCAGCATTTTTGAAAGTGTTTTGTGCGTCATTAAATTGTTTGCTGAAATGCGAATTTGTTTCAAGATGTGTAAAAGTGTTTCAGATTTTGTATTGTTGGGTTGCACTTCTCGGCCACCGTAACGTAGGGATCTTGATGAAGTTTAAAGGAGGATTTGTTTAATAGAAAACATCCAAAATTTTAGACATCCCATGGAGATGCAAACCCACCTACAAACTAAAGCTCACAACTCAGAAATGTAGAGCGGCATCTAAGAGACTCGTGGTAACTCCAGAAGAGCTGCACAGATTTACAGCTAAGAAGTTAGTTAGAGGTGATGAGAAGATGGATGGAGCTAAACAGAAGGCCAATCCTGGAAGAAAACCTGTTAGGAGCCGCAAAAGCCTTGGGTCTGTGTTGTAGGTACACCTCATAACATGACTACAGGTGCTGATCATATAATTAGAGTATCGTGAAAAAGTTGATTTTGTTTCCCGTAATTCCATTCAAAAAGTGAAACTTGTATATTTTGTTAATTCATTGCATACAGACTGATATATTTTAGGTGTTTATTTATTTTATTGCTCATGATTATAACAGACAGCTAATGAAAACCCCAAATTCCGTATATCAGAAAATTTGAATATTGTGAAAAGGTCCAATATGGAAGACACCTGATGCCACACTCTAGTCAGCTAATCAGAACAGAGAATACCTGCAAAAGCCTTTAAATGGTCTCTCAGTCTAGTTATGTTGGCTACACAATCACAGGGAAGACTGCTGACTTCACAGTTGTCCAAAAGACGACCATTGACACACAAGGAGTGCACGACCAAAAAAGGTCATTGCTAAAGAGGCTGGCTGTTCACAGAGCTCAGCACATTAATAGAGAGGTGAAGGGAAGGAAAAGATGTGGTAGAGAAAAGTGTACAAGCAATAGGGATGACCACACCCTATAGAGAATTTTAAATGAAAACCCATTCAAAAATGTGGGGGAGATTCACAAAGAGTGGACTCCAGCTGAAGTCAGAGCATCCAGAACCACCAGGGCCAGACGTATGCAAGACCTGGTCTCAGCTGTCGCATTCCTTGTGTTAAGCCGCTGTTGAGTAAGAGACGGCGTCAGAAGCATCTCGCCTGGGCCAAAGACAAAAAGGACTGGACTGCTGCTGAGTGGTCCAAAGTTCTGTTCTCTGATGAAAGTAAATGTAGCATGTCCTTTGGAAATCAAGGTCCCGGAGTCTGAAGGAAGAGTAGAGTGGCACAGAATCTTTGTTGCTTGAGGTCCAGTGTAAATTTCCCAGAGTCGGTGATGGTTCGGCGTGTCATGTCATCTGCTGATGTTGGTCTGCTGTGTTTTCTGAGGTCCAAGGCCAACACAGCCATCTCCCGGGACGTTTCAGAGCACGTCATGCTCCCTGCTGCTGACCGACTTTATGGAGATACAGATTTCATTTTCCAACATGACTTGGTGCCAGCACACAGTGCCAAAGCTACCAGTACCTGGTTTAAGGACCATGGTGTCCCTGTTCTTAACTGAACTGCAAACTTGCCTTACCGTAACCACCCACCCCAAAAATAAAAATGGAAGGGATTGATCTATTAAAAATCTATTTTCATTTCAAATAAATCTTATCTTACATTCTCCAATTATTGTTTTTTTGTAAATAATACATGAAAGCATTTGTGTTAAACACGTTTGGACACCAAGCTCAAGGAAATGGAAAATGAGATCTGTCATCACTGAAAAGCGATCCAAACATTGCTTCTGCTGTGTCCACGGATAGAAAACCCTTCACGGTAATCCATTCGATCCTCTCATAAAAGTGATTTATTTTCCCTTTCGGTGCATCTTTCCAGAACTGGATGAGGAACATGACTCAATTCTGGGGTATTTGAGATTTTTATGGTATTATTGATAGGCGAGCTCCTGGCTGCAGCCTTCAGTAAACAGGACTCTGCAGTTGCCATTAAAAGGCAGCCTCGGAGGACTGACCCCTCTTCCTTTTCTCTATTTATAACCACTATCGATGACTGCTATCTATTCTGGGCACATATTTGGCATGGCAGATAACTTCCTTCTTAAATAAATATTAGAGGTGTCTTGGCAATGTTGAAAGAGAAGTCATGTTAAAGGATACCTTGACAACTGCTGAACAGTAAGGAAGTACCTCTTTGGATCTGGAAGCACACTATGATAAATGCAGCCATCACCAATAAACACAGATTAGGTTGCAAAACAAAAGATTGGAATAATGCACATTTTCTCAATTTCTCAACGTTATTGTTAGTTTGTTTAAGAGGTTTAGAAAAGACTTGTGTTCTATATCTTGTGTCCAACCAGTCAGTATTTTTGCATGGACTAAAAGCAAAATAACATATATCTAAAAATAAAAGTGTCCGTTCATACCTTTGGGTTAAATCGAATCTTAAAAACATGATTCAGTGACGCTGGAGGACTTATTCATTCTGGGGGCCAGCATCTTTTACTGCCAGGGGATAAGAGCTGGACAGCTGGTATGGGGAGCGTGAGTGTGTGTGAAAGGAATGGAGGGCTGTGCCGTATGTGTCAGACAAGGGAGCAGATGGGCCGCAGCGGGGCGGGAGAAGGTCTTGGAGACAAAGGGTGGAATGATTTTGGACAAAAGGCACGGCGGCTGGCCGAATAAGTTATAACTGCAGACCATCTGATTGATAACAATGGCACGGGGAAGGGCCGCTGGTGGAGAAGTGTGGGAATCAAGGCCAGCGCTTCGGCGGAGTCTCATCAACTGGGACGCTGTCACATCAATATTTGACCACTGCTTCCCCAGCAGGTTGGGTGAATTGTATTCTGGGCAAGCCATCATCACCTTTTATTTGTACATTCCAGTGAAATTGTCCTCTGCATTTAACCCATTCCTTAGGGAGCAGTGGGCTGCTACTGTGCGGCACTCAGGGAGCATTCTGGACCTCAGGTTCTTGCTCGGGGACCCGGGCTGGCGGTCCTGCTCTAACCACTAAGCCACTAAAGGAAATATTTTCACGCACAATCCAGCTGCAGTTGCAGTTTTAGCTGCAGAATAGAATCTGCAGGATGAAAACCTTACTGCATAATATTTAAGTAAGGTTCTACTTACTGTTCACAAACTTTAATGAGAGAACAGCCAATTGCAGCATTTTAGAAGTGTGGTTTTATTCCACAGCCCCATGTGGGGGTGGGTCCACCTCCCCTACAATCTCTGCCTTCTTTCTTAATCGTTATCTGTTGCTTTGAGTTACTCAGTGGGAGCTCCAAATCCAAATCTGGAACACTACGATGACCTGTCTCCCTTCTCATTCCCAATAATAATAATAATAATAATAATAATAATAATAATAATAATAATAATAATAATAATAATAATAATAATGATAATAATAATACTTTATTTTTTATTTGAAAAAGCATCTTTTATTACACTCAAAGACACTGTACAAGACAAATTAAAAACAACAAACAGTTTACATACCCTGTAAACCTTACAGGGAATGTGCAGATTGATAAAAGTGAGTTTTGAGGCGCCTTTTAACCTGAGGAAGGGAGTCAATACTGCGGATGCTGGGTGCCAGAGCTAGGGGGCAGAGTAAGAAAAAAGACCTCCCCGTGGAGAGTCAAACAGAAAAGGAACACCTAAGGTGGCACGAGGGCGAGTGGATGCAGAGGATCTGGGATAGGTTAGGTTGTACCTGTGGATAGCCTTGAATGTAATGAGGAGCAGTTAAATTGGATTCTGGATTTGATGGGGAGCCAGTGTAGCTGTTTTAAAATGGGAATGATGTGATGGAAGGAGGGGTTAGGGCGATGATACAGGCGGCAGAGTTCTGAACCATTTGAAGCTTATGGAGATATTTTTTTTTGTGGGAGACCATAGAGGAGAGAATTACAGCAGTCAAGACGGAAGGTGAGTGGGCGATGAACGAGGACATAAGCGGAGTGGGAACAGAGATAGGGACAGAAACGGTTTATGAAGCGAAGGTGGAAATAGGCAGACCGGATAATATCAATAATATGGGACTGAAAGGACAGGGGGTCAATCAGTCAACACTTTGTAGAAGCTCCATTTTCTACAGTTACAGCTGGACATGATCTTTTCCTGCAGCTTTGTGATACATAGACTGACATTTTTGCCCATTCTTCTTTGCAATATAGCTCAAACTCAGTCAAATTGGATGGAAAGCATCTGTTGACAATTATTTTCAAGTCTTGCTGCAGTTTATCAATGGGAATAGTTCTGGACTTTGACTGGGTCGTTCTAGCATGATTATATTTTAACCATTTCATGTGTGTGGGGTAATTTTATTGGAATGGGAACCTCTGCCCTAGTCCAGTGTTTTTTACAGCCCTTATTTGGTTTTCTTCCATAATTACCCTGTGCATAGCTTCATCCATCCTCCCATTAATTCTGTCGCTGCTGAGAAAAAGCATCCCACAGCATGATGCTCCCACCATCATGTTTCACTGTGGAGATGATATGACAGGGTGGTGTATATTAGCTTTAGCTTTAGTTTTGGATGTGGGCCCGAAAATATGAATTTTCTGTCTCATCTTACTGGAGCTCCTTCTTCATGTTTGCCATTTCCCAATCATACTTCACCGGAAGATGATTTGCTGTCGTCCAAGAAATGTTAAAATGTTGGGACACTGTTTTCTAACCTACTTTATCCCTGTGTCGGCTGTGCCCCTTGGTATTCATAATCCTGCTTGTTCTCTAATTTTCTCCAACAATCCTCCAAGGCCTTCAGAGAACGGCTGGATTTATACTGCGATTAAATTACACACAGGTAGCCTCTATTGAATAATTAAGTAACTTCCAAAATAAAAAAAGTGTGCCTCATTTCATTTCCTTCAGTGGTGTCTGAATAAAGAAGGTTACATATACACAGCATAGCATTTTTTAGATTTGGAAAACCCTTTTCTGCTGGTCCTTCACAAAATCCTATCAGAAGTTTGTAGTTGTAACAGAGATGGGCAGTAACTAGTTACATTTACTCAGTGTGGAGCATGGCAGGGATAGAGATTCAACAGGGGTAGCTGGGCTGCAAAATAAAATAAAGAATTACTTAAGTAAATCTTTGAACAAAATTTATTCTGTGACTTCATTGAGCAATTTACAGGTAAAGTAACCATACAGTAAACAGTTGATATTGTTATTGGAAGTAGTTTATTTGCACTGTCCTATCTTGCTGTATACACATTAACTTAGGGTGACCAAACGTCCGTATTTCCCGGGACATGTCCGTATTTCACGTCCTGTCCCGGGCGTCCCGGGTTTTTTTTATAAAGTGAGGAAATGTCCTGTTTTTGAAATTACCTTCATTGGTACGTCACGCTGCGTGTGAAGATAGAGTCCTCCCTCGCGCTTGTCGGCCGCGCTTGTCTCTTCCCCCCCCCGCTCGGCCGCGTTCGCCTTACAACCCCCCCCCCCGCTCGGCCGCGTTTGCCTTACAACCCCCCCCCCCGCTCGGCCGCGTTTAACTTACAACACCCCCCCGCTCGGCCGCGTTTGCTTTACAACCCCCCCCCCCCCCCCCCCCCCCCCCGCTCGGAGGTGTCCTGGTTTTCCGAAATGAAAATATGGTCACCCTACTGCTTCTTTTCATATGTTTTATGTTGAAAAACATTGTTTAGAAAAGTGTTTCTTCTGGCTGAGTTAGGGGTAGAATTTGTACATAATTTAATATTTCTCACCTGACAAATTACATAATTTTATAAATTTGTGTTTATTTTAAATATTTACTAAGTACTTGAGTAGCCTTCTTACCAAATACTTTTTTACTCTTTAGTAATTTCTTGGTTGGGTACATTTTACTTTGACTTGAGTAAAAACATGTTGAAGTAGTGCTACTCGTAACATTTCTGGCTAACCCCTTTGGGTTGTAACGTGTCAATATGTGAAAACAGTCACGGAGGGGCTGACACGTTTCTTTTTTATTGAAATCTTACTGCCAGACTTCAAAAATAACTTTGTTTTGCTGTTATTGCTCATTCATTCGCCATAAACTATATTCTGAACACGTTTGTTGAGGTCGCACACCAAAGGCAGAATAAAGCTGACGATATACCTCCATCTAGTGGCTCCATCTTGTTACTACAACAGCGCCGCATGGCTTTCTCCTCAACAGTGTGGAGCTGAGTTTTGTGTGTTCAGGGGAACGTATTGTTCTGTACACGCATTCAGAATTCTGCCAATGTTAAAGTAATGTCAGTTTTCTATTATGATGGGTCTTCTCGTGTATTATAAAATGACCTTAATGAGCTAAAAACAAAGATTGTTCTATGACTTTGTGTCACTATGGCACACAGTATTCAGACACTCAAATCAAATTGGATCTACATTAATTTAACGGCAGCACTTTCATTTCGTCCTTTTGGTTTTATTCTCCTTCAACTTTTCTGTCTTTTTTTTCTTATTTAGCATACAACCATCACTCTGTGATTATAATTTATTCTTGATTCAGTGCCATTAACCCACTGACTTGTGTACTATTCCCTAAACACAATTTACATGTTTATTGTGAACAATGGCCCATAACAGCATTAGGTTGATTCAGTGGCTTTGCAAAATATCTCCTCATCTTACATATGGAAAGTATGCAGCACTTGGCCATAGATCATTAACTTCACCTTGAGGCTAAATGGCTTTCTGTTTGGCCTGCACCTTAAATTGTTGGATTGTACTTACAAAAGATCCATCCTTTGGTTTAAGGGATTGGTCCAAAAACTTGCAGTAGTAGGAGAAGTATTTCTGCCGTTTGTTCTCTGAGCATTTTGTTAAGCTGGGAAAGAAATATCCCTAAAAACATAAACAATCTTCACTGGACAATATCTTGGCTGCACATGCAGTGTATCAGTCATTTCCCTTCAGAGCTTCTAACACACAACATGTGAAACAAGTCCAGTTTCCCCAAATTTTGCACACACAAAAAAAAAAACAACAACAACAACACTATGTTAGTCACAACACCACCAAAACTAATGATTGTGAAATTAGTTTCAAAGCAATTAGAGGCCCCCCTGCCACGACCCACTGTAGTCATATGCATGAAATTGCTTGTGCTAATACATGCTATGAATCGTGGGTAATGCAGTGAATAATTCTGACTGAATGCAATAATAATATCTTCTAATAGACTCACCAGTGTTGTGAGGCTGGAGCCCTTTGGCAATTCGCTGGTAAATTGCCATGTATGGATAATTAAGCATTACTCTTGAACATTAAAACTTGCTTATTCCAGAGAGCTGGAGGCAGTAAGGAGCTCTTCTTGGACTCATCATTGGTTTTGGTGCTTCTCAGTAAAGAGCCCTTATTATTGTTTGAATGCATGTAGTTTCTTTTTTCATACCATGTCTTAGACATCATTGATTAATGATGTCTAAGACATCACTAATAATACCTTTAAATCAATGTCTAAGACACTGATTTAAAGGTATTAATTAATACGTTTATATCAAACTTTCCAGTTCAACATGATTCCGTACATACAGTTATTGGTCTTTGCTAAGCCTCAGGAGACAACAGCATGGACACAATTCAGATGCAAAGCTTTACAGCCATTGCATACCGGACGTTACTGGACAAAGTCCTGTGTCATTTCAGGACTCTCTTATAATCCCTTCCAATACTTGCTATTATTTGTGATCCTCCACTTTGCTTCACTATAAAGTCACCAAAAAATGTGAACCTTGTTGATGGAATAATCTTCTTAGAATGGTAAAGCTCAATGCTTTGTGACCTCTGGGGGAGTTTAAAGCTCTGAAGAGCCAAACTGCAACTCTTAATGTGGACCTTGTAACTGTATCATGCTGTCTCTTACATGTTTGATTTTATTTGCGCCGACGTTTTTTTTTGCCAGCCTTTCATCCTGTTGTTCTAATTTTAAAACAGTGTGCCTTCTTGGCCAGATCTCTCTCAAAAAAAGTGACTCCCTGATTAACTGAAAGATCTTATGTGCATGATACAACCTTGTATTATTATCTTGTATATTCAGCGATAATAAATAGAATACTGAATTATATACCTTAATATAACATTTGCCGCTAAAAGTTCTTTTAAAAGTGTATATAACCCCCTGAACGCACTAAATCTAGTTATATGCTATCTGAGGAATGAGAGAGAAATGTCTTGTTTAGTAAAATTGTAAAAACAATAACTTCAGTCAGAAGGACTTCAGATATATCAGATTATTCCCTCGTAAAATGACACGTTCTGCCACTTTTGTAATGGGATCTGTTGAGGAAAACTGTGATTTTAGTCATAGAATCATTTGTTCCCCCCTCATTTCACTGTTTGGATCATTTGGAACCTGTCTATGCGATATATTGTGTAACCAACACTTCTTTGACCACATTCTGCTGTCTATTATGGGAATAGTTTGATCCTCCTTTTAAAGCACAGCTGCTTGTCAAAATTCAGCTGCTGATATATTTTTTGGAATCCGTCTGGACATATTTTAAAAAACGGTCCGGCAAACAGCTGGTTAGAAACCCAACTTCATTATTTTTCAGTTTTGCCGGTTGTCCGTTTGTCGGACGTTTTCTAACATGTTACTTTACATTGCAACTCTTGAAACCTGTTTGGGATGAATCGTGTCAGACCCTGCTCCTTTCAAAAAGATACTCGCTTCCTATGATTGGTCAGCATTGGGTAGATTTTTTTTCTTTCCATATTATGGAATTATCATTGTTATAAAATAATTTCCCAATTCATATTAAAGTGGGCAAATATTTTTAACATAGCTTTTTAAGGCTTCTAGGTTTATTTCTGGATGCTCACATTATTTTATTTTGCACATAGAATTGAAATTATTATAGAACCCAAAAACGACAAAGTTTAAAATTAGCATCCAATGAAGAACTTGCCTTTTTATTTAACAATGTGACTTAATATGTATATTCAAAGCTTATAAAATCAAGTGAAAACGGAGCTTTTCTCTCAGTGTAGGCTGTTAGCTGATAAAGTATCGCACCAATAACAAAACATAAATTTGTTCAGATTAAGAAGAAATAATTGTTGATGCTCTCAAAGGAGAGAAGGAAAAGCAAAATTTATCACAGCGCCAAAGTGTCATCAAGAAATTCAAAGATAGTCCCACAGCAAACACAAAACAGAAAAGCCTGGCAGAGTTAATAGGTGAAACTTTGCAAGGATTCTTGATAGAAAACGAGGGAGAGATGCCTGTAATGGCTGCTGACCAAGAAAAACTCAACTTCTGCAGAAATGACACCTTCAACTCAGACTAAAGGTATGTTGAGGACATCCTTCTGCATACTGGAAGCATGTCCTTCAGACAGATGAGGCAAAACTAGACCTTTTTGGCCACGGAGACATTGATAATTTCTAGAGAAAGAAAGGCGTTGCCTGCAACCTAAAGAGCATCCTTCACACAGAGAAACACAGTGGTAGTACTGTTATTCTTCAGTGCATCTGGAAGTGGGAATCTCATCAAGGCAGATGTTGATTTGTTTTCTTACATGAAAATACCCCAAAACACACGCTGTTGTGGTTTAGAACTACCTCAGGAAGACAACAGTGAATATTACTGACTGACCTACACAAAGACCTACGGGAATGTGTCAGCGGGGTATACAAACAACAAAGCAGGTGGAGATCTGTGCTCACGCTTTACTGAACGGTTTTGTAATCCATGTAATCCATGCATGCAGATTACTCAGTGACACCTGTCAAGAGTTTGGACTCGTGGCTCACCTGCGAGGTACATTCTGTGGAAATGTTGTCATATATAAGGTTTATATATGACAACCTTATATATATTTTATATATTTAATTGAATTGAATTGAATTGAATTTAATTTAATCGGCACAGCTCACAGCTTCTAATGTGATTTTATTTATTTTACACTGAGACGAGACGTTTAAAATGACGCAGGTGTGGGCCTTTGCCGCTGAGCTCTCATGTCACTGAGTAATCTGCCTGAATGGATCGCACAGATTACTAAACCGAGCACATAGTTTAGTAACAGATTGTAAAACTGAGTGCACAGATTAGTAAAGCGTGAGCACGGAAATCTCCCGGCATTGTATTTTTTTTTTATACCTGCCGACACTTTCCAGGCTCCGTAGTGGACTAATAATTTAATACCAACTTGCAAATGTTTTTTTTAAATGTATAGTGCGCTTCCTCCGATGTACATCAGTATCTGTGAAGCAACAGAAGTCAAACACTTTAATTACTCTTGGCCTTTTATCCACATGTAAAGGCCTTTTTTTTTTATCATTGCAAGCCAAACATTTTAGAAAAAACACTCCTTTGTTTTAAAAATATCTGTTGCTGTGCTGGTAATGTATTCACAGGGAGAATTGGGTTTTTGATAGTAACATACAATTGTGTGCATGTTTATCTGCACTGACACACCACTCGCAGGGGAATTGGTTAACATTGTGTCCTCAAAGCTGATATGTTAGAAGCAGCAGTCGGCATTTAAAGGTATTTAGTCAAGTTTGACAAGGGCTGAATTGTGATGGCAAGACGACTGAGCCAGAGGATCCCCAAAACTGTAACTCTGTTAGGGTGTTCATGCTCTACAATGGTCAATATCTATTATAAGGAATAGAAGGAATATTGGCATTATGGTGACAGAATCCTTAATGCATGCTGGGAGTTGAGGCTTGCCCAAACGGTGCAATCCAACAGGTGAGCGACTGTAGCTCAAATGTCCAAAAATGCTATTGCTAGTCCTGATAGAAAGGTGTAGTCCACCCCAGTTTGTTGAGCATCTGTGCAGCATTTCTTGAGCATTTATAGCACTGTGAAACTCAATAGAGATTTATTGATTTCTGTTCTGAGAAGCTAGTGTGTATACTAATAAATTGAGGACTTTGACGTAAAGTGAGTACCTTTGGGCTAGGAGTTAGGTTTAGGACTATGGTGTCAATTAAGTTTAGGGTTGGTGTGAGAGTTAGGTTTATAGTGGTAATGGCTAGGGTCAGGGTAAGGCCACACAGAGGGTTGAAAATTAATGGAAGTCAATAGAAGCCAAGGCACGGTGCTCAGTATGTATTTAAAACAAGGATTTGTGTGTGTTTACCTAAGAGGGAAAAGCTATGCTTTTGAGAGTGTCCATCTGGAACAGATAGCTGTATTACACCAAGAGAACAAACTTTTCAAATTTAGCCAGCGCCCCACTCTTCCCCTGGAAACATATGCAGTGTGCTCCAAATAACAATAAGGAGAAAAAATATATTTTTTGTTTTTTTTTTGTTTTTACTCTGGCAGTATGATAATGACAATAATATTAACAATTTTTTTTACACCTCTTAACAAATCCTCTACAAGTAAATGGAATTGAACCCTTTTTAAAACATGGTTAGAATAAACATTTAAACAGTAAACCACGACTTCCTGTTTCCTTGAGATATGAATATGACAGAGGCCCATTTAAAAATGAGAAAGATGAGAGACCCTTTCATTCAGGTAAGGCACATGTGTGAAATAGTTACAAGATGGTAGCTCATTTAAACTTGTCAACTTATCTAAAGTCAGAGCGATTTATTCATTGTTATTATTAAAAAGTTTAAAACAACTGGAGCTGTGACAAATAATGCTGAACCCAAGTCTCTTAATTTACAGTTTGGTGATTACTTTTCATGTTAACGGTATAAGTTAAAGCGCTATACAAGTACAAGCCATTTAGCATTTGGTATATCCTTTAAAATAAAAATGAAAAGTTGCACCCCATACATGAGGTAGGAAATACCTGGCTGGACAAGTTGGATGTTTTAGCTACTGGTTTTACCTTCTTATGTGTTTCATCTGTTAACAGATCACACGATTTATAATTCCTCCTGATACCACCTACACTATAATCCATTAAACTTTCAACCTATTATCTTTGAAAGGAGAATGTGATATAATGTTGATTAGAACAGGATTTAATTTGTCTTCAGAGAAAGAAGCAATCAGGTGTGTTTTAATCTTAACCTGCTGCTTTTCTCATTGCATGTCACTACTGGTCAGGTGTCAATTTACAACAAGACAGAAAATACAGCACCAATTATTGGCTTTGGGATTGCATTTATTTAAATCAAACTGCCGATAAAGGATTAGCAGAGAAAACATGATTTGTCTGTGTGAACTCTCAAAATGTTATTGCTATTTTATCAAATTAAGAAACTCCACTATCATGAGAGATTGAAAGTTTCACAGTGTAACAGCAGAATATGCAACAGAGACCAAAGTGGGTGTCGAAGAAGGAGCTGTGCAGCATAGGCAGGAGGGAGAAACAAACACCAGGATCACTTTGATTTATTAAGAACAAAACATTGCTGTGATGCCTGTGTTCTCTCAAATCCATATGTAAACCATTTCCTCCCTCCCCCTCTCTGCCTCCTAAAACCTCCGCCTCATTAGTGTTGCCTTTATGACACGGCTTTACCAAAATGACGTGGATTTTTCCATTCTACTTCTGGCCTTTTCTTGCGCTTGCACTCAGTTCGGTATTTAAAAGTGAGATAAAGAGGATTTATACCCGTTTCTGCACAATTTCTGTTGATGATGCTTCATAATAGGTAAAGCCTGTTTGATTTTTTTTTTCTTGTTGTCGATGCTGTTTTTAACTGACAAGAACTGGTGGATTTTGCCACACATATGGCATTAGACAATGGAGTGTGTAGGATAAAGAAGGATGTCACGGATCTTCATACATGTCCCCTCATGTGCACAATGCCACCTAAAAGAAATGCCAAAACAACAAAAATACCATACAGATCGTACTATGCTTGTACTTAAACATGTGACAGTAACTCAAAGATGCATGGCTGCTTTAAGAGCTAATGTAAAAGCGCTTCCAAAATAAATTTTTCTTAATTAGAATCACTCCTGTATGCTAAGATAAGACAAGATAAGATAAGTTAAGACTTTATTTATCCACCAATGGGGAAATTAAATTGTCACAGCTGATGATCGTGTAAAAAGTGCACATCTAGGAAAATTATTTATAATTGTCAATAAAAACAAATAGTGCAAATAATGTAAGCAAAAACAAAAATGTAAGACCATTATCTAAATTAAAGTTGCAACAAACATGAACTCTTTATACATAGAAAGAAGAGCTATAAACGAGGTGAAACATACATAATGTGTTCGGCACTATCACACATTTATAGGCAGTATCACACATTTCTAGGCGTTTATTGTAGAATAAACGCCTAGAAATGAAGGACCTCCTGTGGCAGACGCAGCCTGCTGCTGAAGGAGCTTTGCACAGTGCCCACAGTTTTATAGATGTGTTGTTTATAATATATGTCAGTTTGGCCAACAGCCTCATCACCCTCATCTCCACTGTAGAGTCCAGAGGACACGACACAACTGAACTGGCCCTCCTGAGCAGCTTCTCCAGTCTGCTGTCCTGCTATGTACAGCTGCTCCCCCAGCAGACCACACCGTAGAGCCTCGTTACACATTAAGGGAAGTTAGTCTCCCCAAAAGATGCAGGCGACCCTGGCCTTTCTTGCACAGGTCACTGGTGTGTACCGACCAGTCCAATTTATTGAGGCAAACACCAAGGTCAGCCAAAGACTCGACCTCTAAGCCATGAATGTTCACCAGTGAGGTGGGACTGGCCTATCTAATGCACACAAAAAGCTCTAAGTCCCTGTTGGAAAATAACTCCTTTCATGTATACATTTGCATAATTTTAAATTTCTTATACCAACTCCAGCAACTGAAAAGAACATGGAAGACGAATATTTTAGTTTGATGTTTCCTGGACATTTCTAATAATCAATGTGTTTACTTTGATGTTTCCGCGGGAGAATTTTAACTTTTAACAAAGTTTAGAATAAATCATAAAGTGAGTATTTACAAGGTATGGAGATAATCAGATTAATTGTATGTATAAAGACAACAAACTGAATAAAGCAATACAGCTGAGTTCCTTTATTTATTGCTCATATGTGTTTTTAGCACAACACATTCATATGAACATAGTATTTAACAGCCATGCTGCCTGAAAATTTCCCAGAACTTACCAGAAACATTTTCTTAAAGTTACTGGGTACTTTTAGGAAATGTTGTCAGCACTTACTAGTTATTTTTACATAACTTGGAGAGCTTACATTCCGAGAACTTTCCAGATACTCCTTCCAACCAAGTGGGCACTTTCAGGGAACTTTCTCTTAACTTACTGGTT
Source organism: Fundulus heteroclitus (assembly GCF_011125445.2). Taxonomy (NCBI): domain Eukaryota; kingdom Metazoa; phylum Chordata; class Actinopteri; order Cyprinodontiformes; family Fundulidae; genus Fundulus; species Fundulus heteroclitus. The sequence continues at coordinate 15,803,925 of NC_046362.1, forward strand.
ACTTTACAAGAACCTAGGGGTTACTAACCAAGAAGGTACTTTGAGGGAATTATAAGAGGACATGCAGATAACTTTCTCATAAGTTACTGGTTACTTTCCCTGAACTAACCAAATACATTTTGCAAACTACTAGGTACTTTTAGTGAATTTATTTATTTTGGAAATTCATTGGTGATTTCCCAGAATTTACCACATACAATTTGGCAACTTTCCTGGCAACTTTCTTGTGGCCATTTTAATGGATTTTGATGAATATTTTAAAGGAAGAGGTTACTTTCCAGACTAGTCTCCTACAACTGTTATGAAGCCTATGGCTTATTTTTTACAGAACTTTCCGGGTGTTTAAGCTTAAACCCAAATATGGATTCACAATCACAACAACTGAAAGAAATCTGCCCAGTTCCTTCAGGGGCTTCATTGGATTTTCTGAAGGTATAGATCTATAGAGCTGGATAACTAATTTATTTTCACTTTTCCCATTGCAAAACAGTTTGTTGAAACCCTTGTGCACCCATGCCACCTCTAACGATAAATGAACCCAATCATACTTTTAAAAAACTCCCTTTAAAGCTTTAAAACAAAGCTTAGGACCCACTTTTTTAAATTAGCATTTAATTCTGACCTGGGTATTACGGTCTCTTAGGTGTTCCTTCTTTTGTCTGCTCCTTTCTATGTATTTTTCAAATGGCTTTTAACGTCCAGCAGCACTGCACCACTACAGCACCTTTTTATTGTATCTGTATGTTTTGTATGTCTTACGTATTGTTATATGGCTCTATTGTAATGCACTTTGGGTACCGTTCGGCTATTGTAAAGGGCTATACAAATAAACTTGATTGATTGATTGATACTTTTTTCTTGTCCCAAATCAGATTGATAATATCTTGTAAATTATGTAGTTGTCATATTTTCTAGTGGTTTATATTTAACTCCCATTTCCTGATGCCTTTGTTAGAGGCATTAAATCACTCAATTTGCTTTTTTTTCATGTGTTACATTTTTGTGTAAATTCAAGCTAAGAGTGTCATTAGTTGTAATCTTTTCTACAGTTTTAGCCATACTTACATCTTGAAAAAAAGCTAAAGCACACACACACACACACACACACACACACACACACACACACACACACACACACACACACACACACACACACACACACACACACACACACACATTCATTTGCAGTGGGAAACTCAAAGATACACAAATTAATCTACATGCTTAAATTTTGCCAGCCTGTGGCATTGCAGTTTGAGTCCAAAAGGTGGCAGTATAACATGTGTTTACATGCTTTTTCAAAATTACTTTTACTCATTTACAAACAAACATAGATCACTTTCAAGCACACTGTCATCAGACGACTGCAGAGATTTGATCAGACGTCCCAAAAAAAATCACAGTTTTGGTACACTGTGGTCCAAAAGTGTATATACTTACTGATATTTTTAAAGAATAGTCTTTTACTGTTACTGGTCCCTCCAAGTCATGTCACTAATCATTTAATTTGCAGCTAAAGGGATATAGGATGAATCAGACCAAGACTGAAGGCAGAATGTTCACAAGTTAAAAGCCAAGCCGTATTTTAGTGATCCAGTTTTCCACGTTGCTGCTGGGTTTTACAGACATAGTCGCTTAAGAGCAAGATTTTTCTCTTTTTTTCACGTCCATTCAGTGGAAAATAATATCCTGTAAAAAGCCAATAAGATTCTCTCTTTGAACTCGCTGAGAGTTTTTCTCCCCCACTGGCTCCAGCTCTTTTGGAGAAACCAGGGCGAGCTGCCTGCTAAGGACTTCCCATTGGCCGCCTCAAACCTCCACACGTGTTTCTGATAGACCTCCACAAGCTCCAGTAATCCAAGGGCAGCTGATTTAGAGATAAAAAAACAGGGGTGGGTGAAAAGGAGAAGAAAAGAGCAGCAGAGGGGAAAGATGGACTGAAAAGCAGAGTTTAGGCAGGCCAAAGCAGAGGAAGGGAAACATTTGATTTGTGTCGGTCATTTAACTTCAATAGAACAGCCACTAATTTGTCCGCATAAAAGAAACGGTTGTATTGGTAGCTAAATCCTGTTATTTTCATGATTGTATTTTGAATATCTAAAATTAAATAGCCCCTTTTTAGGTGTTTAGCATTTATTTCCATGACCAAAATCAAGAAATGTGTAACAAGCTAGCACTAGGCAGCTGAGAGTACCACCAAAGAGTGAAAAAGTTATGTTGGAACACCAAACTTGTGCACCAACGAATAGAAAAATGTCCACCCAAGACTAAACCAGTAATGTCTGCAGCTTCCAACACAAATTTGACTTCATAAGGTGAGGATTTATATGGTGACAAAATGTTATTTGAGAGCAGCGCCTCGGAGACTTGACAAACAGGCACCCAGTCGAGAGATTTAAACGCGCTCTTTGGTGATCCCAATCTGACTGTGATTCACCACACAGCCAAATGATAGCCTGTGATAACAAGATGTGATTAGAAACAGAATTCAAATAGACACTGTTATTTTTGGTCTGAACAGAATTAACACTCTGACTAGCAAATACATTGCATGAGCACATTCCACCAAACAACTGTGAAACCTAGCATAATTATTTGGTTGATTAATGCAAATGGCATTCAGTTTTTGCTTTACTCATAAGGTGTGAACTGTACTATGATAATGTAGCCGTCACAAGGTAACACAAAGGACACTGTCCACCTTGCCCCTGCACTTTATCAGGCGAAACTAAATGCTAAAGCTAAACATGCTGGGGGCTTGTTTGGACAGAGCAGTATCCAGACAAAAAAAGACAGTTTGTACTGAAGGCACCAAAAAGTAACAGCTGCCTAAAATAAAGTGTTTTCTCACCTGTTAACATAAACTCAAAAACATAAGCTGAAGTTGTATCAATGGTCTGTCTGTTTACTCCCTGCTAAAGACATCTATTCCAGCCTAGGCCTGTACTGTACCTAATAGACTGGTATTGAAGCAAATATTGTCATTACATCCCTTATCTGTGCTGCCAATAAGCAGCCACCAATCCACTCGACATAATGCCATTTGAAAAAGAGTCTTTTCTTTTGTGCAACACTGGCCCATCAGACACTGCAGATTCAAACGACACATCATAATACATAGACAGTTCTTCCTGTTTGTCAGCGATATGATGCCAAAAAGCCTTTTTTGACATTAAACAAGTGCTTTTAAAATTACTTATGTTTTTTCAAGTTTTTTTTGTTTGTTTCTTATGTGTTTTGAGTCCCTCTGAAACCTGCGAAGATACACGAGAATATGATCTAATGTTGTGGTGCGAGTTGACATAAGGCGAGAGAATATCTTTGCAGAGTAAAGGGGTTGGTAATAGTGGGGGGGGTCTGGTTCTGTCCCGAGAAGCTTGCTGGGATTGAGGACCAGGGATGGACTGTGAAATCTAAAACAGCAGGCTACAAAGAAGCCCCAGCTGGAATAACTCACTCACAAAATGTTACTCTCTTTAAGTGCAGGCAGAGTGGTGCATCCTCCAACTCTGCAGACAGAACCTCCTCTCACCTCCGTTTGTCCTTCCACAAAGGCGCGTGTGACTGCCATAAAACACGGTTGCAACAAATGTGTTTTTTTACTGGGAAAAATAGAAAGCGTGCCAGCTTTTAATATCAGCCACGATGCACAAAAAGCATATAAAAGTCTCAACAGGCAATCACATTTTGAGCTAACAAACAATGTTTGTTTCTTGGATTTTTCAGAAATTAACATTTTAGGCTACTGCAATAAAAGATGTTTATTTAAAGGCTATAAAAAATATTTTCCAGAGGTGCCAGTTATGCTGCTGTCATCATCCCTTTGTTAGCTTTAGGTCTGCATCTGGTTTCATTAACTAACAACAATGTTTTTTGTTTCAACATTTAGAATTAAACCCTTTTTTCTTGGCCAGACTGTTTTTTTCAATAGTTTTCTTTAGACATAAGCTATTAATTGATGTTACCTCAATCGCTTTGTTTAAATGCATTCAGTTCAGTCTCATTACATATTGTCCCTCAGCAAATCAAATTCCCACAAGGGTATGAGGCTGAATTTTCTTTATAATTTTACCAGGTTTATTAATTACACTTTACATTCACAGGGATATGGTAGTTGAAGGAAAATGGGAAAAATATACTCCTAGTTGTTTTAGATTAGTTGCAAAGTGATTGCATAAGAACCCTGACAGGGTTAGGTAAAAACTGAAAATATACCTGTTAGATTAACAGGGAACCACTGGGTCATCTTTTAATCACAAATTAAAAGTATGATGGACGATTTTTCTGGAAATGTAGGTAAGAAAATCCCAAGTCCCTTTTTGAATAGCTGAGCATGGGGAAGAGCATCCTACCTGTTCATCCACTTCTCAGGGGGATCGTGTGAAAGAATATTCCAAATCCACTCTGGTTTTATTTATTTTTATTTATTTCTTCGGTTGACATGTGGGACAACCAAAAGATAAGTTGAACCCCCCCCCCCCCCCCCCCCCCTCAAAAAAAAACTCAAAGCCGAAAGAAGATCGTCCACTAAACCTTTGATCAGTTATTTAAAAAAATGGTAGTCGGCCTGAATAAAAGTTGTCAGTAGATTTGGACTTAGCAATTTTTCAGCAAAGCAAAATTGCTCGTCTTTGTGATTAGGTTTTAGACACCAAACAAAGTAGCATTTAATAGAATAATAGAAAGAACATTTAAAGCTGGTTTATAATTTGCTTTTACAAGTACAAATCTGGAAATTGTGTCTTCTAGTAAATTGATTCAGCCCTGCCAGATGCAAGTCTTTTGAACTATGTCTACAATTTTGTATGTCTAGAAATTAAAATTGTTGCCCATCTCTCCTTATACTACGGAAGAGGATTAGGGCCACTCAAAAAAAAAAAAAAAGAAGTCTACTCAATTCTGACTTTTTTCTCAGAATTCTGAGATTAAAGTCAGAATTCTGACTTTTTTCTCAGAATTCTGAGATTAAAGTCAGAATTCTGACTTTTTTCTAAGAATTCTGAGATTAAAGTCAGAATTCTGACTTTTTTCTCAGAATTCTGACTTTTTTCTCAGAATTCTGAGATTAAAGTCAGAATTCTGACTTTTTTCTCAGAATTCTGACTTTTTTCTCAGAATTCTGAGATTAAAGTCAGAATTCTGACTTTAATCTCAGAATTCTGTGGCCCTAGGGTCACAGAATACCAAACTTAAGCTACTGTATAATACGGAAGAGGATTAGTGGCCCTAATCCTCTTCCGTATTATACAGTAGCTTAAGTTTGGTCAGACCTACATGGAGAGTGTCTCTGAACAGCAATTTTATTTTATGTCCAATAATTCTCCATTAGACTTAGGTTCATGGCATTCTTATGCATGAATATCCATTGACCTGAACCATTGTAACGTAGCTCTGGTTAAGGGTTCCTGTTCTGCAGGAAGGTGAACCTCCGATCAACAAGTCCCTTGCAGCCTTTTTCATCTTTCCTCTCTGACCTTTCCTCTCAGTGTGTTCATGGTCTTAGTTTTTTTTTTATGTCACATGCATCTTTTGGATAAATACCCAAAAAGTCTATTTTTGTCTCATCTGAACATAGCACCCTCTCCCACATGTTTACTATTCCCTCCAAGAATAGAAATAACTCAGCAGTAAACACTGCTGAGGTGTATCATTTTGACTTCCATTGAAGGAATTTACCAATGTTTCCACTCTTCTTTAAAGGTTGGATTTCTGCATTGTCCTTTCAGCCGATTCTCCCACACGATCAGTGGGTTTCTGTTGTGCCCCCAGAGCCTCTCTGACTAATGTTCTCCATACCCAGCATGTCGATTTATGATTGTGGGCATGTCTTGGTAGGTGTGCAGTTGGACCAGACTCTGTTTCTGGAACTGAACAATGTTCAGTGAAATGTTAAAATCTTAGGATATTGTTTTATGATCTAATCCTGATTTATACCCCTTGCAACTTTATCCATGCTTTGTTCCTTAGTCTTCATGGTGCTGGGGTTTTTTTCACTATTGTTCTCCAACAAACTTCTCAGGCCTTCACAAAACAGCTGTATTATTACCTGAAATTTAATTAAAAACCTTTGGACTCTATTCACTAATAGAAGACAACTGGATTTTATATGGAAGTAAAATAGTAAAACACATGTGCATACAAAAGATTTTTATTTGCAAGAAATTGTTTAAAGAACTAATAATTTTCCTTGCATTCTATAATCATGCACTACAATATTTTCTTCAAAGGTTAGGGATTTCTGCACGGCACCGTAAATCTATAACAGTTTATCATCCTAGCATGTTGTAATGCTTTAAAGAGGCCCGTGCAACATTTGCCAAGCTGTTCCAGTGTTCTTCCTCTTCGGCGCTCAAGAAGGAGGTCACACACAACAGGACAGAGTGACACTGCAAACACAGACGCAGACAACACAAACAAGGGTCTGACACTGCCGTCCAAGGTAGAGGAGGAAAAGTAAGTTAAAACTGAGTTTGTTCAGAGGATGGAGTAGTGTGTGTGCACATGGCTCTGTTTAGGGCCTAGAGGCTTGTTTAGCTGACCTCAGTGAAAGCAAACCTCATGACAGAAGGTCTGGCATTGTCTGTGTGCCTGGGCTGCACTGGAGCCAGACGGTCTGCCGGCCGCCAGCTTTGCTTGCTTATAACGGCTGAGAACATCCGATCCCCTTGGGGAGGACAGAAGGGGGAGGAGGGGGGGGGGGGGAACTGCTGCACCACTCACCACTCTCCTCTCTGTCTTTATCTCTACTCTTTAGGCAAAGAACAAGCATCAGCCAGGTCATCGGCTAGCGTGTTTATTTTGTATGGTGAGAGAGAGAGAGAGAGAGAGAGAGAGAGAGAGAGAGAGAGAGAGAGAGAGAGAGAGAGAGAGAGAGAGAGAGAGAGGAAGAAAACAACCAGAGGGTAAAGTTTGGACATGAGGACTTGGGACTCATGAAGTACATGGAAAATGTCCATAAGATCCAGTCTTGAAAACACTTTCCAAAAAACAAGCAACCACAACGGACCACCATGTGAAAGTATTTCATTGATAAGTAGGCCTATCCAATCTATCACACACAAATCCAGAAGGCTGAAGCTCCGTACTCTGACAGAAACAAATTGTCTCTAATCACCTCCAGACGTCCAGCTTCAGCCATGACAGAACACTTCCACTCCTCCGGAGCAGAGTATCCACAGCGTCCGTAGAGAAAACCTTGCAAACTCCCCACGTAGCTGTTCTTGAAAACCCATGAATGAAACAAGTCACATTTTCCACAGCTAGCCAGATACCTGGGTCTCAATTCTCCTTGAGTTGTAAAATGTGAGCAACACAGACCTGAGTAGGAAGGTCGAGAAACATTACTTCTGCCACAATGTTGTGCTTTCAAGTCTGTGTGGGAACAGGCAGTGATATTGATGACTGCATGGAAAAAGGGAAAAACAAGGCAGGAAAAGGACACAGCCTTCCCAGAGCACAGATTCATGGTGTACAATGTGGAAAAAAGAAAGCTGAGCAAGCTGCAAGGGAAGATAGTTGAAACCGAGAGGCCTGGTTTCAGTGTAAAGGTGACACAAACAGGTTTTCCACAGGGCTAATTTCTCAAAAGAAAGACAAAATGATGAAAGGAATAGAGGACTGATTAAGAAATAAGCTCTGAAAAAGTTGCATTATTAATTTTATTAACATTTCATACTAAAAACCTGTGCAGTCTGTCAAGCTATGGAATCTAATTCATCCATCCATCCATCCATCCATCCATCCATCCATCCATCCATCCATCCATCCATCCATCCATCCATCCATCCATCCATCCATCCATCCATCCATCCATATTTTCCATGAATTGATTAAGAACTTTTGCTTTCATAATAAAATGCAAACTATGCGTATTACTCATTTTCTCACATCATTTTTTAAATCATATGATGTCTTTCCTCTAACTTGAAAATTGCATATTTTTGATGTAATATATGCATTTTTTACCTAAATATGCTGTATCGTCAATTAATAGCTGAAACAATATTTTCTTTTTTTCCCCCTTTCTGATAAGTTCCTTCTCTTCTGCTTTAGAACGTAACTTTAAATTAGCTTTTCTATTCATATTACTTACTCTGGTGTATCCTTTCTATGTGTTTTTGCCACTGTCATGCCCAAATTTCCCCATTGTGGAACAATGAAGGTAGTTCTATTCTATTATGAAATCAGCCTGGTAATTTTAGCTTGGAAAATTGTGGTGGAATTCTGTTAACAACCATTTTACACCTTAGATGAAAAAAAACCCCAAGAAGGATAAGTACATTTTAAGAATTGCAGTGTCTTTAAATACTTTCAAATTAAAAAATCAATGTTGTCCACTATGATGTGAGTCATCTGGTGAGAATAAAACTCACCACATTGGAAGGTTTGGAAGAAATCCTGCAAGTAAACAAGGAAACAGTGAAAGAAGGTTGCATGAGTCAAACAAGCTAGCATGTTTGAGGAGAAAGTTAAAAAGCTCCACTGCAGCAAATTTTAGAGGCATACAAGGAAGTATTATCTGAGGAAGATGGAACATCTAATAGGTTTTAATCCTGACAAAACCTTTAATGTAATCTATCTGCAACCCTGAATAAACACATAAATGTGTTTTTTTTTTCAACTTTGGTTGAATAGCCAGAAAGTTCATGTGTTTCATTTACAGTTTGCAGATGAATGGGTGTAGTAGTTTCAACTCTTCAAGCTAACAGTCTGTGAAGGAATGTGTTTGGAGTCACATCTGTCTGAATCTGTGTTCCATCTAATTTCAAAATCTAGAGAGCCAGTTCTGATCAGATATCCACAGAGGTATTACATGTAAACAAAACTATCCAGCTATCTTCTTAACTATAAGCAGGGGCCAAATAAAGGCAGGTCCTTGTTCAGTTCTGCTATTCCCTGCTACGGTTATTTTAAATAAACATTTTATTTATTACTCTAACTGTAGATATGGGGTAGGCTATGGCAAAGTGATTTATGAAATTTCCCTTCCTTTACATATTTGGCATGCACTCTTATCTTTCCTTTTTCGAACAGTGGGTGAGAGAAATGGCTCTTTGTGCCATGTCTTATTGGTACCCCAGGGAAACAGGAAGTCACGCATTGCAAGATTCAGAATACTGTGATCACAATAAAAGTAAAGTATGAATTACAAAATGTTTCAGTTGCATCTATTTTATATGAACTGTTGGGTTGCCAATAAGTGGGACTCCGATTTGTTAGAACAATTATTTCTTAACATGGGATGTCACCCCTCCTCTGAATAAACGCACTCAAAATTAAAGTTGGATTTTAGAACATTAGTTAGAGATTATGCAGCATTTTTGTTAAATTTCATTTTTCGCTTATATTTTCTCTAAATAAAAGAAAATAGTTGACAAGTTAACCCTTTGTTTCCCCCATTGTGGTTCTGTGAAGTCTTTTTGTTAGATAGCGTTTAAAGATTATTCAATCTAAGAATAATTAAAAGGTGATTACAGTGAACACAGAAAATACAGAGAAAATAAATACAATTACCAGGTATCAGTCTAAATGAAGAAATGCTTTTCACAACATGTAGCAGAATAAACTGCCAATAAACACTGTAAATAACATAAATACATTTTTAATTGCTTACTTACAGACATATAGCAAACTCCATGAGGTGATGCCTGCTTGGCCAATAGGAACCACAAGAGTACTAACCATCACACCCCATCCTCCTGATAAGGGGATGGAATCAATAATCATCTTAATGTGACTCTAAACAAGGTAAATTTTATGTTAACATCTGAACTTAATCGCAAACATATTAAGTCACAAGACAGACGAAAAGTTAGATTTAGCAGAGATTAAAGTTATTTCAACATGAAACTTTTTTTTCCCCCTTATATTCAAGCGGAAGTTGTTGATTTTCCTTATTTCTTCTGTCATAAGATTACCTAAATGATAATATCATCACTGTCTGATTTCACTTGGCCGTCATAAATATACATCAAACCAAGGCATAAAAATAGCAAGATCCACAAATGTTTTACAACGGCAATATATTAAATCTTTGCTTTCAATTTATATAATGAATATATTAAAATATTGACTAAGAATATGTGTGCCAAGCAGAAATTTTAGGTAAACAGACAGGGGTGTGTAGATAGGCAGAGGGTTTGGACAGTTTGATAAATGTGGTCCTGCAAGTGACCCACAGACCTAAATACAGCTTTTAAAAGGAGCAATAGGAGCAAAGGAGCAATGGAGCAATATTGCACCACTAGGTGGGACTTGAGCACTGTCTGTAGATCAAAACAAGATGAGTGACAAGCTACACCTCTCTCTAGGTCCACTCTAGCTCTCACCCATCATCTCTTATGTGCATATTTGCAAAGGTTAAATACACAGCAAAACAGCATCACCTTTCGAAGGAACATGCCTGGTGAAGAAGTAAGCAATCCATAACGTTATAAGGCTGTTAGGAAAATACATTTTTGATCTGCTGGGCGTGCTGTCCGCCATGTTGCTCCTACGCTACACTGCTCTGATGGTGGCATTTTATGGGGAGGGAGGGGCAAAGATCTGAATAGCAGCTGTTCACATGCATATACGTGCACGCGCGGCTGGCCCGGCTATGTAAACAAGAGACAGGAGAACAATACAGAGAGATGGTGTGCGACCCTCATAACATAGTCCTTTTAAAAAGATACATTTAGTTCTTCACAAAACTATTTTTTACTTCCTTCTATCTAAAATAATGAAATTTCGCCTGATGCTCCTTTAATGACTGCTTCACAAAATCACAACATTAAAGAAAGTATGGAAGAAAAAGTGATGCAATGACTAAAAATGCATCAATTGTGATCCTAAAACAGAAGACTATATTTAACAAGAAAGCACAGGCATGATTGATAAAACTCTCTTAATACTGGATATGAACTGATTGTTTTTGTTATCATTTTCTGTTTTTTCTTGTTTTTTTTTAAAACAGACAAATAACAAATTATTTGTGTTTTTATTTGTTCATTTAAAAAAAAAATATATATATATATATATAAATTATTTTTTTAAATGTATACTTTCCTCTTTTAACATTGTCATTGGAATCCTAAAACTCAGTAGGGATGATCCATCTGCTGTCCAGATCCCTCAGTGTGTGTCCGGTAGCTGGCTCCTCACTGCACAGAACAGGGCCCAAACATTGCTGAAAAATGGCTCGTGTGTTAATTCTTCCTCAAGTAGGGTAAAAAAGATTCACATTTAGCTTGTTTGTCACATTTTCCTGCTTAGTCGATTTGTTTGAAGTTGTTTTTCAGTGCAGGCATTTGCCAGGTCAACGAGAGAGGCTTTTAAAATGCATAAATACAGCAGAGCCCATTAAACCTTGAAGTCTCTATATGGTTTGACTTTGTTGTTGCCTTTACGGCCGTGGGAGAAATACAAAAACACCATGAGAACTCAAATCCGCTTGAAGATCTTTGCAAACTGCCATGTCAAAGTCGTGATCATAACCAGAAGAATGAAAGCGCTGTAGTGAGGCACAAGCGCTATGGGCATTTTTATGTCATCAAAGTGGCAGCACATTCTTTGGTAGATGATATCATGTTGATTCCCAACGTTCACAAGGTTAAAAGATGTTGTGCTCACCGTTAATTTCACAAGTAAGCTTAAGTGCATGTATAATAATGCAAAAGGTGCGAAAATATATTTATATTGGTTTTTATTCTGGTATGCAGATGCTAAAGATATTTTTTACTGAGCGCATCAAACCTCCATATGACCAGCTTGTGGTAACAGCAAAGCTCTTTGGTCTTGTTACTGAGGAGAAAATGAACTCCAAAATATCATCAAAAAACTATTTTCTTATGGTATTGGACAAGTCAGTGTCAAGATGGGGGATAAATCTGTGTTTTCTATTTATTTTGACCACAATATTGTGTCAAGAACAAAAGTAAAGAGATAAGATGTAATTTTATGTGAAGAAGATTCTGAGCTCTCCATTTTTTATCATAAATTGTTACTTCATCAGTTTAGTTAAAATATAAAAATTTGATAGATAATACCCACGATTTACCTGATAAATAGATAGGATCATCCTTTATAATATCAACAGCAAAACATAAAAAAAATCAATAGTAATAACAATCCATATGTGTTGCTTAACATTTTTATGTAATTTATGGCTCTTGGCTGGAGGATCTAGATTCTAGAACATTTTGTAATCATCAGTCATGGTTAAAATTACATATTAGAGTATAAATAAAATTAGCAGGGTAAAAAAGGGTAACTAAAACACAATAAGAATTTGAGAGAATCATACTACAGTGAAGCTTAATCTTCTTCTGTTTAATACAAATATTGAGCACAGCTTTTTATATGTGAGATATCACAAGTCGTCAGAAGTTGGGTTAGGTCAAAAACCTAACTAAAGAAGAAGAACAAATAATTGTAATGTTACAGTTTTGGTTGCTCTGCTGCTTTGTGCATGACATCACTCCCTGCTCCCTGTGCTGTACTAACAATTAGTTCTGAGTGTTTACACCTGCGGCGGCTTTAATTACTGAGAGCTGCTGCACCTAGGGAGGAGCTCTATGTATTCCTGGCTTTCCCAGTGTGTAAGCGCCAGATTCTCGAAAGCCATCCGTGTTAGTACAACCTCCAGCATTCCTTGACTGCCTTCCCACGTGTGACTCAGATTGCTCTGTGGAGTCCTGCCTGTTTGCCTTGCCCCTCTCAAACTCTCTCTGATTCTGGACATTGAACCTTACAAGTATTCTGACCAAGCATCTCTGCGTGGCCCCTTGTTACCTTGCGTGTGTGCGTGTGTGCATGTTTGTGGATCAAGACCTTGGACTGTTTCTGGACAATCATCCACTGTGTGTCCTGCACTAACCTGTTCCTTTCCCTTCTAGTGGTTCCTGATTACGAGCCAGCTGGTTTGAAGCCCATCTACACCTGTTGCTTTAGAAAAACTGCTCCTTGTGTCTCGGCTAAATTATCGGGTCCAAACATTGATTCATTGAAATAATCCTGGGGGGAGGGGGGGTGTGGGGGGGGGGGGGTTGTGTATCAGTAAGAGTGTTTAAACTGAAATTAGATGAAGCACAGAAAGATTCTAAGCTTTCCAAAAGGATGCTGCCGTTCAGGCTACAAGACAGCAAGGATAACAGGAGGGGAGTTGCTCCGTGTTATTCTTTTTGAGGTTTCAACTTCTGTCTGCCAAAGAGTGTGTTTGATTCCGAAATGTTGGAAATGGAAACCTTTTGTAAATTTCAAAGGGTCCACGTTCTCTAGAAACATTCCTAATGATGGCTGTTTTACCAGTTCTAATCAAGCTAATTGCTAATATAATGTGCTACAGACTGTGAACTTGTTTGTCTATGTTTTAAAATTCAAAATGTTTTATTTCCACTGCTCCTTTGCACACATGGGGCGACATCTATGTTCCTAGCATAAATAATAAATGATAAGGAATTGCAGAAAATCTAAAACAATGTTTGGAATGCTGTTCTTACATCTTATTTTGCAGTTCTGAAAGATCAGCTTTGGCAGCATTCTAGTCAATCTGCAGTATTCACTCTTTTTAAATTGTAACACCTTTTACTTCAACTATTTTTTTAAAAATAAAAAACAGCCGGATGTTGTAACCAGCTGCATTAAAATTGCGACTAAGTTTTAATCTGTAGCAACACGTTATGTTGTAAAGAATGACCTGATTCTGCACACTAAACCTGACATATCCATTTTAACAACTTACCATAATTAAACATGTCTGCCTGTGCTTATGCGGTTTTCGCAGGAAGTGTCAAATGAGCTGTTCATTTTATCATCTCACTTCCCTGCAGTTGTTGAGTCATTGCTTTTTTTTTTTTTTTACTTTAATCGAGATGATCTGAAAGAGATCTGTTCCCATTCAGGAACATTGTGGTGACGGAGCAAAGAGGCCAAGCACAGCACGGAAACACACGCGGCCCCACCGAGCTGACACAGATGTGCAGAAGGCGCTCTGATATCTTGTGTGATAATGTTCTACCAGTAAACACAGATGAAATCACGTGCGCCGGCATCAGTATGTGGGCATGCTGCTTTTGTCAGATCGCGTTGTGAGAAAAAGATCAGGATCCCACCAGCAAAGGTTGGCAGTCTGGAAAACGTATTGACTTGTGCAAATATGTCTTCCCGCCAGTCCAGGGCCCAAGCAGAAAAAATAAATGGCAGTTTGGGTTTATTATTTATTTTTGGAAGATTGTTAAGTGCCAGTTTATTGGTTTAACACCAGTTTTTCATTGTCAAAAAAACTGAAGCTGGTGACGTTTGTATGTTGGCAGGTTACTGTTACAATGCTAAATGCTAAGGGAGCGTCTGATGTGGCTGGTTTCATCCAAAGGTAATGTTGAAATGTTTTGTACTGAAGTAGGGCAATGAGTCAGCAAGTTTTATCTGCCCTGAGCTCAACAGCTAAGTGCTATCTGGCTTTGATGGAGAAGTTGAACCAAATTCGCAAGGTGCTACAGGGATCGAGAATGGTTTACATTTATTGATTTTACACGGGCTATCCAATTAAAATGTAAAATTCTTCACATTATGGGATCTCTTACACATTTGTCTGACATGATTAATTGAAAGAATAGAAAAACAGTCTACCGAAATACAAAATAAATAAATCAAAATAGGTACAACACAGTAGCTACGTTGTTTGAAAACAACCATTATTGCATGTTAAGAATTACAAACTAACATGCTGGATTAAAATTACACAACTAATATTTGATACCCTGCTAAAATCCTTTGTCATGGGTTATGAATAAATCATCACATAGGGATAACAAAGAAATTACAGCAAATTCTTAAGAAGGAATCAGTTCTGTGAATATGTTTATGCTTGCTTTAAAAATGACATGCCTCACACACAGACATAAACACATTTAGTTTAGCATACTGTATAAATTTCAAGTGTGAACCTCTTAGCATTTTCTTGGTTTTGTTGCAATTCCATTGTCTTGCAAAGGTCACAACGGTCACAATCTCCCACGGACAGAGTCCCTATTATATGTAATCATATTGAATATACGGGGAATCTGAAAATGAAATGGTTTTTTTTATATCTGCAGTATGTCTGCTCCTTAATAATCTATAATTAAGTTCTTCAGTTTCATAAGCACTGCTAGACACCTAAATAATCCCTTTTGTGCTCTGCAGAAGAGCCGGTTCAGCCCCGGCCCTTTTCACCTCTCTTTATCGTGCTCTCCTAAACTGAATAAGGGTTGACAAGTTCTTGTCGTTCCTGGCCAGTTGGAGGGAGCCCCCCCAACAAAAGAGCCCTTGTTTGAGACTCCCCCTGTCAGACTGTGCACTTTGATATTAAAAACTTTGCAGAAGGAGGGAGAAAGGGGGGGAAAAGGGGGCGTTTGGGGGAAAAGTTAGAGAAGGGAGGGAAAGATGAAAAGGATGAAAACAAACTCCTACTGTCTCCATAATCCCCTGTCTGTAGGTGTAACCTCATAATGGACCCACAAATATGTTGTCCGGTTAAAAAAAATAAAAAAACAGCTCTTTGATTTCTCGGTTGTACAGTAAGGCTGACCAGCCTCCAGCGGCATGTCCTGCTGTAACCACCTTCTGGCTTTTGTGTTCCTGCACAGTGATTATAACGACACTTAAACAGAGTCTCTCCGTAGAGTCGAACGCGGCTTTCAGACTAGACCCGAGCATCGCTAGGGGGAAGAAATTCCCTGATACTGTACCTCACCCACTGAGGCCCTGCCAGCCAAATGCTAGCAAATTTTTTGCTGCTGTGTGTCCAAAAACAGGCACATGCCAGCAAAATAAACCACCACTGGAGACCAAATTTACCTTGCCCTCGATTAAACCTGCAGCAGAGGCTGAAGGCTTGGCATTGGAGATCAGGAGCAAATATCTTTATATCTTGAATATTTAAAAGCTAATAATTAGCTATGTAATCAAAAGCAATTAGACCCTGACTCCCTTACCATCAATTCTAGTATATCTAAGTTAATTTTGAAGCCCATAATGTTATCAAACTATTTAAAAAAAAGAAAAACTTTATTACATCCTTTCTCACACTTAGTCCAACCAGATCCATGTTTCCTTTGATTTGAAGCCCATTCAGAAATGACAGGCATCAACACAGATGAATGTGCACTCTTTGAAAGCAGAAGTGACAAGCCGCAGCATGCCGGCCATTCAGGAAGAATGCATAAAGCAAGTGTAATGAGGATTTTCTTTTTTCTCTCCGCTCGCATGGCGCCTGCTATTATCACAATTCTTACCGGCCCTCAGGGCAGTTATTACAGCATTTATATTAATTCCCATAGATTGCTTCATTTGTTCATGCACGCAAAAAAGGAAAAAGGAGAGGAAAAAAACGTTAGCAATTAAGGGTATTCTCGTGGAGAAGGAAGATGGCTCGGTGAATTGATTTGATTGTTGTTTCATGCTAAGCATCCCACTACGCACAACAATCCCTGCTTGTTGGATACATAGAGTGCCTCTGTGCTGAGGCTGACCCAGCTTTCTTGGGGGCTCATTCCTATTAGCAGTTACTCACCATGTTAATGGCTGTAAGAACATCAGTAGGCCCGGAGGCTCTGACAGGCTGCCGCCACTCGAACCTGCTGCCACAGGCGAAGGGATGGGCTTTCACATAGATCTGCGAAGGAATCTCTGAGAACCATAACATCATGCAACAAGCTGCCAAGAGCAGCACGGATAACAACATAATTGCACCTGGCTGGCTGGAGGAGAGCTGACGCCAAAGTGGGAAGAGTTATAAAACTGCAGCTGGATGCAAACTACAAAACAGATTAGAAAATACACAAGGTTAGGCACAAATTTGACATTGACATTTACCACGGAGTAATTCTAATCACAGAACACATTAACGTCCCAAGTCCCTGAAATGCGTTGGTTTTGTTCCTGGAACCAGAAAATAAATAAATAAAATACAAATTGTTGTTTTTTTAATGTTTTACTGAAAATTTGTTTCAACATATTTTTTTCCTTTTTAAAATAGATGCCATTATTAACACAAGCCATCCCTATTTATGAAAATTATTTTCTGAAATTTTGAAATGGTAGATGTAGTTTTCTATTTTCATATAAAAACAAAAAACACACAAATTTTATTTCTTCACATGAACGGATTTTGGATTTTTTGAGGGTTGCAGGATCCATGCTTGAAAGTGTCAGATATTGGCAGCAACACATATTTTCTTTTGTTTTTCTTTCTTTTTTTGTCCAAAGTCATTAAGAGTTTAAAAAAAAAAAAAAATACTGTTCTGTCCCCTGTATGCCTATTGGTAAATTTACAGCACATGAAAACATATTCACCTTGTGTAAAATGTGACATTTCAAAGTGGATTCAATAGATAAGAAATTAAATAAATAAATAAAAAACAGAAATCAAATTGCAATACCAGACTAGTCAAACAATGGAGTTTAAATGGAAATCAAAAGGACAAAAAAGTCTCAAGGGACCATTTGATCCTCTATTTATTCCAAAAAGGCATATGATAGAGGACAAAAATAGTTATAAGTTATATACAGCTGGCAAAATTTAAAATGAAGGAACTTGAGAAGTATTCCTGTTAATTGTCTTTGTGGTTTGTTGATCCAATTACTCCTTAGTTAAAATCTATATCGTTTCCCCATTTCTTGTTTTGATAACTAGCTACTTGTTACTTTAGAAAACACATCTTTGATTATATTAGTATAAAAGATACCAGCGTAAAGGCGCAGACTCCATTTGATAAATTGTCAGCCTGCCACCGTGATTTTTTTTTATTTGGTAACATTTCCCCTCTAAATGAAGTATACACAGGAAACTCATTAAAGCGCACTGAATTACAACTGAACTATCAAAATACTGCACATTGCATTTTAAACAGAAAGTGTATAACAGTTAACATTTTAGACCCGAGTTTTAAGGCAAACTATTTATTGATGATTTTCCAGCTTATATGTTACTAGCTAAATCATCATTTCCAATATTATACCTATCATATTTCCATATTTAAAGATCAAGGGCAATTTTTGTCATACATCAAGGAAATGATTCATGGCTTCCATGTTGCTTATCATCTTGACCGTTTTATTTATTATTAAAAGGTGCCACTTCATTTTAGGTATGGACATAAATTACAAACCTTTTCACCTTGCTTGTCAACATGTGTTTTTCCTTTTTATAGCGCACTTAAACTTACTGGAACTTAAGCACCTTCAGCTACATTTACAGGCACCCCTGGAAAAGACGTGTAAAAGCTGTTAAAATAAAATATATTTTCCACTGCAGCAGCATCATCCCACTCTCAGATTTATTGATATTCTTCCAACAGTAAACTTTTGGTGTTGTCCCACTCTGGCTGTCCTCGTTGTGCACGGTAGCAAGATAAACTTCAGTTCCTGTCCAGCCATCATTGTCACACTTTCAGTTCTTTGGAACTTTTTAATTATTGCTCTGACTTCAGCGATGGACAATTTTTCCACGGGCATTTGTGAAGATAACATCTGCCCTGCTTTTACTGCTTGTTCTCTCATCTCATCCATCCCATTATGAAGACTGTCAAGGCTGCGTTAAATAGTAATTATCCTCCAGGGAGAGAGTAAGTCAATGATTACTACTTTACTGTTCCAGGACTCTCTGATCACCTTTAAAAAGTAAATCAAAAAAACATTTTGGGGGGGAATTTTTAGGGGGAGGGGCATAGTTAGTGTAGTTACTACTTATTTCTTGACATGGGATTTTTCCCTCTTGTAAAAACATGTACTGTAATTGTATTTCTCTAAATATGTCAGTGAAAGATTATGTTATTGCAGTAAAATATGTATATTTTAAGTCTTTTATTGCATCTTTACCAGTGATGCATTAAACAACGACACATACAGAACCTTTTTTAGAAACGTAATCACAATATTTGCAGTTGGATGTGCTGGAGTGTTTTTATATACGCCTTTGGACTGATTTAGACACGTCTGAGAAAAGGATTCACTGAAACTAGTTGTTCTGACCTAAAAAATCAATGGACCTTTTTTTCCCCCCCAAACACATTGAGAAAATCTCCTGCAGTCTTTTAAAACTGCTTGTGACATCCTTTGTGCAAAATATAACTCGGCCTATATATGACAACAGCTTTTCTTTACTTTTTCTTAAAGGTATCCTGTAGACAGTTTTGGGTGGAGTTGGTGAGGGGTGGGTGCTTATTCTATTTGCCCCTTTTCCACTCCCATCTTTTTCTCACTTCTTACTAACACGGCAACTGTAGAGTGTGAATGCTGAGAAGAGACGAACGAATCTGCCGACTGAAGCTGTCTCTCATGCACCGATGGAACCAGGTCCTTTGAACTTGAGTCAAACACACGAGGGAAATCCTAAAACTCTTGAACGGTTGAGCTCCTTTTCTGTTTGAACAACAGGTCCTAAATGTGACCCAGGAAGAAAGATGCAGATCGGCGTTAACTTTGCAGAACACTGTGTTGAACCACAGCGGTATTTCGCTGGTGTCAACAGACCAAGCAGTGTAGTCCTGGGCACAAATGCTGCAGGAAAACAGGCTTCAGTTCTGTCACAGCCTCTTTCTTTGCTTAATTTATGTGCCATGCTGTTTTTGCAGATAAGTGGAATAACTCAACTCTTTTTTTTTTTTGTCAAGAGAAATATTTTTCCGCCGCATACCCGAACGAGTCACCGAGTTACACAATTTCATACCTAGCCTGTTTCAAACAGATAACTGTGATTTGGGGTTTACGCTATTTAGAGTTTTCGGATTTAGTAAATCATTCACAATTAGAAGTAATTTTTCATTCACATTTAAATTACATTTTATTTCTACACTTTAAGAACTTTACCAATCAGATATCAGCAGAATTAGGAGGATTAAAGGCCTACACCTACTCAGCAAAAACAGATACATTTGTTTGTCTCAGCCAGGGCTGCAAGAAGAAAATGACATTCTGTTCTTGCATCCTGGGTTAGGAGTTCTTGCAGATTTTCACTTCCCTTCAAACCAATCAACCTTTTTCTTACTGAATATTATATTATTTTAATTCTATGAAAAGAAGACAGTAAAAAAAACACACACACAACCTCTGATTTGTGTTTAAATATTTCCACCGAAACTGACGCTGCTTTTCCCCAAACGCCTCCTTTCTCTTCCTGGTCTGCTCTACCCCATCTTTCCATGTCTCCCTTTGCTCTCTTAGAGCGAGGGTGCTGACAGAGGTTCACATTCACAATCTTTCTGTTGAAGCTTTAACAGGAGCCAGATGAAAGACAGCAGCAGATTAAGATGTTAAACAGCCTCATATGGGATGGCACAGGACGAGCAAGCATTCGAGGCAGGAGAGCGCCTGAAACGGGACACAAACAAAAGCACAAGAATTTCAGATGGAGACCGTACTGCCAAGCCCTCGGGGAATTAAACATGGTTTTAGCAATGGCTGCTCTTAGTTGGTCGGGAAGCCCCCAAGGGCATGTTTAGGTTCTCAAGAGACCTCACGAAGCTTCATCCTCTGGCTGAGGAAATGTCAGCAGAAAATGCAACAACGCTTCCTAACCAGAGGCTGCGTTGTCTACTGCAGCTGGACTGATCAGGCCTGACAGAAAATTGAAGAAGCAATACTGTTCTCATCCACATTTCTTTACAGAAGAGTCTTATCAGATTTCATCAACAAACTTTAATATATTTATTGGGATTGTATGTGATTTCCTAACAGAAAGTAGCCTGGTGCATAGTTGTGAAGCGGAAGAAGATAGTTTAATTTTTTTTTTTTTAACAGTTTAACGTAAAAACCTGAGCCAATAAACTTTGGAAGTCCCTTTATTGGTGAAAAGAGTCACCTGTGAGTAATTTAGTGTCAGATTAAATCCAGCTTTATTGTGAAGGCCACAGAGGTTTGTTATAGAACAACACAAGCGAACAAACATCAGCACGAAGACCAAGGAACACAGCCGAAAGGTCAGGGATAAAGCTGAGGATTAGTTCAAAGCATAAACATCTCAGGGATTTTCAACCCATTATTTTTAAAATGGAAACACTGAAAAAAAAAAACTGCAAACCTACCAAGAAATGGTCATCCATCCACCTAGGAAAAGAGGGTCATTAATCAAAAATAGAATTACAGAACAGAACAACATTTTACTGTCCCACACTGGAGAAATTCAGGCGTATCAGCAGCAAAGGGAGAAAAAGTCCACAACAGAAAAGAAATGCTGTGCAGTTATTATCAATGGCATACTGATTATTTTTAAATGTGCAAGTGAGTGGGGTAACCTGAAAGTGTACAAAATGTACACTTTCAGGTACACTGAGTTTGTTAGGAGCAGCGAAGGTTATGTAATCTGACAACAAATGAACGATAACAGTCATTTTCCAGTTTTGATGCAGCAGGCTGTTACTAAGAAGCTCTCCAATTCTGCAACGACTTCATGGATGGTGTGGAAGACACTGTCCAACAGTGATGTTATTTTTATTACCGCGCCATAGAAGATGACTGATGCCACCACAGAGTCAGAAAGCCTTAAGGAGTGCCCACTGCACTCCTAAAGACCTCAGTCTCCTCAGCAGGTAGAGTCTGCTCTGATCTTTCCTGTAAAGAGCATTGTGGATCCAGTTCAGTTTGTTGTTCAGGTGCACACCCCGGTACCTAGGGGTGTCCACTATCTCAACATCATTTCCCTGGATGTTCAGTGGTGTCAGTGTGTTGCGTCTGCACCACACTGACACTCCTTGGTTTTCTACGTGTTGATTAAGAACTGGTTCCGTAGGGCCGTGATTCCCATTCCTGTTCCCCAAGTATCCCTGTTCTGCATGCTTTAGATGTGTCTCTGTTCCAGGTCACCTGATTCAAAGGACTGACCTCCTCTGCATGGCCATCAAGCAGAAGACTCTCAATCAATCATTCATTTAAACCAGGTGTGGCAATAAGGATACACCTAAAACATTAAGGATAGAGTTATTTGAGGACCAAGTTTGAGAACCACTGTTGTAGGGCACCAGTCCGCAAGGTCCTGTGTCCAATGTCTGAGCTCTGAGCCATCTTCGTCTGCAATGAGTCAAACTATTTCCGAGTCGTCTGAGGAACCCCTTAAATGGCATGTGGGCAGCCATTGAAGTAGTCCAGTATCGACTGGGGCAGGTGCAATTCCACTCTTGACAGCTTCAGCCAGTCCCTCAGAAGTCCAGGTGGTGGTGTACAAAGCACCGGAGAAATCAAAGAACATGATCCTCACAGTGCTTCCAGGCTCCTCCAGGTCGGTCAGAGCTCGCCTCAGGAGGTAGGTAATGGCATCATCCACCCCAGTGCCAAGGTGGCTGGTATATGGCAATGGATCCAACAAAGACCTCACCCTGGGGTAAAATGGTTGAGGACTAACCTCTCCAGGGTCTTCATCAAGATGAGAGGTCAATGCTACTGGCCTGTGGTGGCTGATGTGTGTTTGTGAACGTACAAATACTGTGATAATTCAGCTTGCAGACAAGGCCATCTAGCTGGGTGAGGGCTTTCAATGTATCCACTTTGTTGGGAAGGGATCTCACAGTTCTCATCATAATGGATGGGATGAAGGCCTGTGCTTCTTCTCCTGGTAGCGGCACCCGATTCCAGCACGAGTCTGACGCCTCTTCCTCTTCAGCTTGCAGGGAGCAGCAGGTTGCTCGGTAGGACTTCTTGTAGCATGGACAACAAAGTTGTCCAAAAAACGCTCTGCTCCCACAATGTGGAAAAACAGAAACACATAACACTTGCAAAATATAGATTAAAAAGAGAAAATTAAGGAAAGATTTTTGAGCTGCTGAAAACAGGTTGCTACCTCCGGAGGGAAGTCCTCTCATACATTCATAACATGTAAACAAGAGGCAGAAAGCAAAGCAACGCTCTGATAGGAGAATTTGTCACCAAGACAACTTGTATGGCTGTACCCCCCAAATTTAGCTAGGAAAAGTGGCAAGAAAAAAAACATTGCTAAAAGAAACCCATTGGCACTCTCAATTATAGTTCGCCACAAGCCTTTTTAGGGCAGTAGTTCATTCTTTACTTTAAAAAAAATCCCCACCACACTGTAAAAGTCACATGTACATGCATACACAATTACTTAGGATCATTTAAAGGAGCACTCTGAAGGAATAACCATTTCTTTACTACACTTTTTTCTTCATAAAGAGACACCTTGTTCTTCAGTCTGCTGTATAAGGATCAGACTTTAGGGTTTTGCTGCCATTACAGATTGATGTTATCGTGACTTTGAATTCAAATGTGCAACATGTCCTTTCTCTTTATACCTCTGGGTGGAGAAGACAAGCTTTGCGCGGACGACCGGCGGAGCGGAGCGCCTGTTATTTCACTATATGCACGCGCGAAAGCAACAACTAAAAAACGGCTGTTACCGCCAAATAAACATGCAAGCATATCGACTTAGTTATTTTTTATTTTATTTTTTTTTGGAATGTTGGCGAGGCGTGGAGCGTGAGTTTGATAGCGCTGCGGGAAACACTGGTACAATTATTCAGCCTGTTGTTGACTCGTTCTATATTTTATTTAAAATTGCCTTTCAAGATGACATGTCTGTTCTTGATGTTGTATATTATCAAATATATTTCCCCCAAAAATGCAACTTTACTCCAGTGCGACTTATACATGTTTTTCCTTCTTTATTATGCATTTTATGGCTGGTGCGACTTGTACTCTGGAGCGACTTATAGTCGGGAAAATACGGTATGTACTAAAAAGGGGTTGGTACTAAGTAACTGTTACTAATGGAAATACCCTAAAAATTGAATCAAGCCTCACTTTGTAGGGCCAAGTAAAATACTGTGGAGAAAAATATGCTGTTTGTCAATGGATTGTTTGGAGTTTTGGTCACTCAGTTCCGGGGATATCGCCTTATCTATTGGTTGTCCCACATACCAATTTTTCTAAAGTGCTCACTTAATGCCAGTGTGCGCACTCGTTCCTCGTTAGTTTCGCTTGCTGGCTGCGCATGCTCACTTCTAGTGTTTATATATCTGGTTAGCTTAGCAGTTAGCTACAGTGTTAGCCGTTCATTCTAACTCTGATGCTCTCACCGTATACTTTGAACATGGCTAAGAGTCGCAAGAAGTGAATCGCGTTCATGTTTTATGAGAAGACGAGGAAGGCCTCTGTAGAAATAAATAACACCAGAGTGGATTGGGAGATTTTTTTTTTTACGAGATCCCCCTGAAGAGCCAAAGAGCAAGGCAAGATAGTCTTGCACATGCGCAGTTATTAAAAAAAAAAGGGACTTGGAAATTCCGACCCTAGCTGTAAGTCCCTGTATGTATTATTGATAATGCTATGTCCAGTTTTGACATATTAGTATGAAAGCAACACATAAACTAAAGTGGTCCCACACACACATTCCTGGCCCTTGCTGGCACTCATACAATCAGGAGGCACGTCAGTATGGAGACAGGCAGCGGTGTGTGCCCAGGAATGCGAAACCTGACCTGTGGGGGCTGAATTCGAACCTCCTCACTCATCCTTACTCTTCTTAGAGATATACGCTCTCAGAGTTCGCCTTACACTGGCCAGCAGACTTTAGCAGCTACAGCGAGCCACTTTCTGGCACCAGCTCAA